>NC_134109.1:52417272-52720303 GCF_040939455.1 Microcebus murinus | reverse complement strand
ATTCATGCATTCAATCAATATTTTTGACAGCATATTATGTGCCAGATAGTCTTCTAGGAGGTTTGGGCATATAGCAGTGAAAAGGATAAGTTGCTGATCTGTCAAAAAAACAAAACAGCAAACACTTTAGCTATCATTTTTTAGTTTAAATTGAGAGAGATTGTTTGTCATGTCCTAAAATTACAGACTATAAAATGTACTATAGGTTGACTATTCTTAATCCAAAATGCCTAGGCCCAGAAGTGTTTTGGATTTCAGTTAGATTTTGAATATTTGCATATATAATGTGATATCTTGGGGATGGGACCCATCTAAGCATAAAATTAATTTATGTTTCATATACAGCTTATGCATAGTACCTGATGGTAATTTTATACAATATTTTTAATAATTTGCTGATGAAACAAAATTTGTATACATGAGGTCAGATACAGAATTTTCTACTTGTTCCTTAATGTTGGAACTCAAAAATTTTGGAGCATTTTGGATTTCAATTTTCAAATTAGGGATACTCAACCTGTATTTTCAATATATATACAAAAAATTAAAAAAATAAAAGTTTTCAAATATTTTTACTTTTTGCAAGTAGCATAATACATTAACTAACAGGATTTTCAGAGAACAAGATCATGATTTCTAAATGACATTGGAAAAAGGTGTAATTCTGGAGGTTTGGAGGTACTCAGAAAATAGGAAGCCAGGTCACTATGCTTCTTCAATACTAGGAAAGAAACAAAAACATCAAACTAGTTTTCATTATGTAGTGTACAATAATTCAAGTTGAACCCTTACAAAAACAATTACAGATCAGTAAGAAAGGAAAACAGCAAGACAAGAAAATTAATTTGGTCACAGCTATAAATTTTGAAGAGTAATTATCATATTTAAAATATAGTATCCTAAGGCAATACTACTGAAGCAAATTACTACTAAAAGCATCTTTCATATCTCAAAATCGAATCTCTGCTCAATTTTAAATTTATATGTAGTTCAGTGACTGCACAATGGATTTCCTTGTGCAATACTTGCAAGCCTGTGCATTAAATAATGTGCTAATCAATTTTATACGGATGCCAGCACCTTCTTCATATTGTTAGTTTCCTGTTTGGTTCCTTAAAGCTTTTTCTGAAATGTGGTCATATCAGTAATGTTTGATGGCACAAGTTTATTTTATTATTTAAAAAATCAGTGCCTCTTCATAGATATACTTACAAAAATAACGTTTGACTTTAGGACTTTCTCTTTTCCTTCCACTTTTTTTTTTTACTTTATTTCTTTTTCCCTCTCTCTTTTCTTTTTTCTTCCTTTTTTTCCTCTCACTTCTTGACTTCTTCCTACTATTCCCACTCTTCTTTCTTTTTTTCTTTTTTAAATTAGGGACATTTTAATTACCATCTTTATTGGTCACTATCTTTTCTTTTTCATTTCAATTATGGTTTAGGTTTACTATAATATGCCTCTGAAGATTATCTGCTCTTACTTTGCTGCTATATTATTGTATACCTTCTTTATATGTATATCTAATATTTTTTATACTAATTTATTACTTTGTTAACTACAGGAGACAAGGCATCTTTTACGCCCCCAACCTTCTCTGGAATAAACTAAATAGTAGCTCCTGGAGAAAATAACTAGCACATGGAGGTGGAGACTCAGTTTCATTAGTAGAAGAATAAATGCAATAGGAATAAATTATCTGTTATAAGATATTATCCCTCTCCTCTATATAGTTCAGAATATATTTGAGGACAAAAAAAGGGAACAAGAACAACGGAGGAAAAAAAAAGAGGAGAGTAGGAAAAGTAGAAAATAGTCAAGGAAAGAAAGATTGAAAATCTTTGTTTCACACATTTTCCTTCCTATAACAATATTAAGCCTTAAGGTCAATTCCTTCTAACCACCCTGGGTTAAAGAAACATGGAGGACATCCCCAAACAACAGCTTTGGCCTTTGAGTTGTAAGATTGACATTACTAAGGATTTAAACTCATATAGCAAGTAGAAGATGAAAAGAGAAGCTGGTGCCTTGAGTGGAAGAGGAGGAGTGAACAGCCCCTAGTGGAAGATTCCTTAGAATGGACATACAATGATTCTAAGAATGGAAGGAGCATCTGACTATTCTGACATTGGCAGGAACTGACCTGAGGAGAGTACACGTGCATGCCTACGGAGGCAGGGCGTATAGCCTAGAGACCTTGGGTGCCTCTGGGAAGGAATTTCTGGAGAACACAGTGCCTGACACATGGAGAACACTCTCTAATGGCAGAAACAGTACTACTGATAACAGCAACCACTTAATACTAAGCAGGAAAAAAATGCCCTTTTCTCCAAAGATACTCACATCTTCATTCCTGGTACCTGGGAATATATTATGTAACATGGCATAGGGAAATTAAAGTTGCATATTGAATTAAAGGTTACTAACAAACTGAATTAAAATAGGGATAGTATCTTGAATTATCCAGGTAAACTCAATGAAATCACAAGCATCCTCAAAAGCAGAAAAGGGAGGCAGGAAAGGAAGGGAAGTGATAGAATGCAAAAGGACTCAAGATATCACAGCTGATTTTGAAAGTAGAGAGAAAGGGCTATGAGCCAAGGCAGGCGTCCTCAAACTATGGCCCATGGGCCACATGAGGGTGTTTTTGCCTGTTTGTTTTTTTACTTCAAAATAAGATATGTACAGTGTGCATAGGAATTTGTGCATAGGAATTTGTTCATAGTATTTTTTAAACTATGGTCGAGCCCTCCAACTGTCCGAGGGACAGTGAACTGGCCCCCTGTTTAAAAAGTTTGAGGACCCCTGAGCCAAGGAATGGCAGCAGTCTGTAAAAGCTGAAAAAGGAAAGGAAATTAATTCTCTCCTATTGCTTCCAAAAAGAAGTGCATCCCTACTAGCACCATGATTTTAGTCCTGTGAAACCTTTGTTGGGCATCTTGCCTGTAAAACTATAAGATAATATTTTTATTGTTTTATACTAAAAAGCTAGTGGTAATTTTCTCCAGCAGAAATATTTAATAGAAAATTAATACAAACCTTAATAAAATGAATGCTATACATTTACTGTTAGCAGTCTCTAGTAAATTTAATGTGATTCATAAAAATAAGAAAAGGTAGTATTACACATGTAAAAGTATGGTGGAGGAAACTCACATCTGTTATAAACGTTTATTGAAAAGGTTGCCTCATATGTAAAAGCCTCACTTAATGTTAAAACATATTAATATATCTCCTTAGGATTTTCAACTTAAATGTTTACATTAAATATGCTTGAATATCTAACCAAGAGAAAAATTGTCCACAGCAAAATAAAAGCATTGGGACATAGGTATGCTGAAAGATGTAGCAATAGAAGCTAAATCTCCCAAGGCTGAGACTTCTCATAATCAAGCAAAAGAGATAGATGAGCCTGATTCAGCTCACCAGGGTCAGTGCCATGACTGACCCGAGGCAAGTCTACAAGCAGCCTTTGGGGAGTCATTTCATTCCTCAACCATCAACTGCAGAAAACTGAGCAATATCCTGTAAATACTCTATAATAAGGAGATTTTGTTCTAGAGGGTGGCCATTATATGGACAGGAACTACAGAAATCCTGTGTTTATATTGAAGGTCAAATTCTCAGCAAGAAATGCTTTTATTTACCACCCTCTCAAGTGTAAAAATAAAGTGAAATACTCTGCACTTCCCTGCAATGTTTTTCCTTCCTGTCGGGTTTCTGCCTAAAATACAGCCTAGTAACTGAAGTTAAACTACATCCAGGTGCTAATGCTGGAAAGGGCTAAAGGTAATAAAGAGAGTTCTACCTGGAGCAGAGCCGTTGGGCAGCAGATGGAGAGTGATTCCATGTGGCTCTTGGCTCACGCTCCTTTATCTTATGTACAACACAGTACATCATGAGCTAAAAGTGTGAGAAATGTTCACTTAGGTCTGAGTACATTCAAATGGATGCTTAAAAAAATGTCTGTGTGATAGGAGAAAAAAGTGGCTATGATATATACATGATAAAATATATATAATGCATTATATATAATTTTACTCAAATTTCATTTTTATATATAAACAATTTTAACATATGCCTCACCAAATTCTATTTTATGTTTCACTTTTATCATACTTTATGTCTGATAGAATCACACCCTTTAGAATCATGAAGCGCCACTCAGTGTCAAGAGGCCTCATTCTGCTGATCCACTCCATCAAGATACATTTGAACTATTTTCTCAGAAATAGAAAAAGAGAGTCCACAAGGATGTTTTCCCTTGCAAGAAGGAAATAGAAACTTTCTTCTCCTGGGAAAATCTAATATTGTTAATCTACCTTACAAAAGAACACAAATACTTTATTCTTTGAATAGAATACTATTTAATGGCTTATGTTTGGGTGTTCCATTCTATACCATTTATGAGTCCACATGGGGTCCTGAAGGCCAATTCCAATTACATGCAAGGAAGGTCTAACCTTGCAGACTCTGTTAGACCCTGTTAACACAGCAGCCTTCCTAAGTGGCCCCCGGGGTCCACCAACCTATGTACTCTTCTTATCAAAGCTTGCATCAGCATAACAGTTATTACTCTGTACCATCGGGGGCAATTTCTTTTTATTTGAAAATTTTCTTTCAGGTGACTAGGGAATGAAAATTTGTTGACACATTCACAAGGAACATATACAATAGAAATTGCTCAATGTGGCATAGCAATTTAGAGATACATTATTTAATGAGGAAGGTTTAGCCTTCAAAATACAGTAGAATTAAATATCTATTAGCTGTCATTTTTACAAGTGCAATTAAACAAACATGAATCTGTAAACCTCTGAAAATATGATATTTAAGCAGTTATACTGCAAAGTCTGACCCCAGTGAGTTTTTGCAGAAAGTAACTCATGATATGAAAGAAAATATATCATTTCATAAGAAATAACTCTCTAACTAATGATACAACCAAAGGCCAGAATATCTTTTTATGCACATGCATAAACAGTATTATTTTGGTATATTTTTACTTTTATTTTCAATGTTAGTAGACTTTTTCAAATCTATCAGCTAAATGTATTGTTTAGCTAAATTTTAGAATAACAAATTAAAAATAATTATTTAAAATTAACTTGATTCATTTATCACTAGATAAAAACACAGATACGTAGATTGTTAATGAAAATGAACTAGTATAATTCATTTTTCCTTTTTTTCAGAAAGGCCGTACATGAAGTAAAGATGGGAAGGGTGAGAAAAGCCTACAAATATTTTAATAATAATGATGGATATATGACAAAACAAACAAACAAAAAAATACTGTCTTAACTATGGCTTCCCATAACTCAGAAAATTAAATCTGTTTGGACTCATTACTTATGATTTTTGGTCCCCAAAATAGTTTTATTTCCAATTTCTAAAGTAAAGCTGAATCACTACATTAACTTTTTGAGGATTTAATATAACAAATGAGAAAGGTATGGCATATACAAATATAGAATAGATTTGTTTTCCCTATGTATTATATGGGCATCTGGATAAAACCCTGGTTAACAGGCAAGGCACCCTAGAGCTTACATTTAGTGTACAAGGACTGGAGTCACCCCAGAGACACTCTCCTTGGAAAGACCTTGCTTGCCCAGACAGAAGACTCAACCAGTAGACATCACAACCACTTTGACAAGGCGGAAGAGCGAAATAAACACAAGGTCTTCAATAACATCTGGATTCTAGGGGAGCTCTTTCTAAGATTTCTACCCCGTCCACCTTCTACTCTCAAATCCAAAAAAGAGAGAGTAGACATTCAACCAACTTTGGCACATTAGCACTAGAGCTTTACAATAATTAAGTGTTGAGGGGAAAATGCAGGTTCTACAGCATATAACAGAAACACTGTGCTAGCTTGCAGTGCTGAGCAAAATGGTTACAAAGTAGCATAAACTGGCACCAAGTTTACTACTGCACCTGAGGAAAAGTGCCCACCACTTTCTTCTGTGCCTCAGTGCTGAGGCACCCAGGGCTGGCTCAAACTGGCTGACTCAAACTAGCCCTGACTGCTTTAGAGAGGTTTTGGTTGTCCTACAGTGCCCTTTAGCTAATTGTAATACTAAAATCCCCTCCCCTTTGTGGGAAATTGTAATATTATTACCATAACGTGGGGTGCATCAGGGGATGATGATGGCAGCTTCCTGTGAGTTATGTTTTACTCTGAACAAGCAAAGATACAATGTAAAAACTTTGCATTACTTATTGGGAAGAGATTTAAGGCAACACCACAGGATGGGCAGATGCAAATTTTGCATGCAAGAAAGCTCCTGTGAAAGAAATTCCTGTGCCACCTAGGAGCAAGCGCCCTAGTAAGTAACCTCCAATAAACTGATCTAACTCGTCAAGCTGGTTCTTTGAATCATTCCTTCCTCTCTCAGTTTCCTCTCAGTTTGAGGAGTGTTTTTTGATATAATGTCCTGGAATTTTTCATAAACAAGTGTAAGAAAATCAGTAAGTGTGCGGTTATTTGCACTCCAAGACAAAAGAACAAGCATTTCTTTCCTCTTTTATTAATCATTCTAGAGGGCTTCAGCCAGCCAGACAACTCTCCAACATGAACACTGCTTTATATCACACATCATATTTTTCTTTTCATATAGAATTATTCTTCTTCCTTTCTTGTTTTTATGATAGACAGGAATGTTATAAAAGACTAAGTTAAAAATTTATTCACTCTTTTTAGTCATTTTACTAGTTTGGAAAAAGGAAAGAAATGTGTCTTTGTCAATAACAGGAGTGACATATTTGGGGCTTTTTAAAAAAATATAAAAAGATCTTTCTGTTGATTCACCCAGTTCACGAAGTCCATGAGGGACTTGGTTTGCAGGGTGGGAGAAATTGCCTGAAGATGGGTTAAAAGAAAATTGATGTTTGAGGCATAAAAACAGAAAAGATACCAATCATATTCTCACATCATGTCTTACCCCAGTGTGATTTTATTTTGTTCTTCTTCATCCTGCTTATTTGTACCCAAACACAGAAAGATCTGATAAGGGAACAAAGTGATTTGGAACTACCTAGGATCACTGGATTGGGTCTGGGCTGAAAGAGGTAGCTCTGTAGAATTTACAGCTGCCATGAAAAAACTGAGACCAGCCTAGGTACACATGTTTATTGAGCCATCTTGCCAAACTCATTAAAAATCATTAAAGTTTTTCTAAAATATTATTGAAATAATATTTGAATTATATTAAATATTAATATTATTGAAATATACAAACTATATGGAGAGTTAATATCCAATGGAATCAGAATAAATTGTAATGAAGGTCAACCATATTTAACTCTATTCCTCTTTTACTTGCTAACAACAAACTTGTACTTAAGTCACTCAGTATTTTTCTCAAGGTAGAATAATTCAGCCTACCAGATAAAATAAATAAAACATGTTCTGTCTTATATCTATGAGATTTAATGATCTTTTGACTATAAGCTGTTTTTCCCATCTGATTATATATAATAACACATATAACATTTATATTATTTATAACATAATCATATAATTATATGTAACATATAATTATAACTGTAGAATTATGTATTTATATAATGTAATTATATATAATTAGATGCTGTATGACATATTATATATTCCATGTTCTATATATAACTATATGTCATACAGCATCTAATTATATATTATATATGTTATATATAACACAATTATAAATTTGTATGTGTATACTTCAGTGTTATACTTCATAGACTATTAAAAATAAGAAGATACTTGCAAAGAAAAATATTTATACATATAGATATTTGTAGGCCTAAATATATATAGACATTTTGATGTCTTAATATTGTATGATAATACTATGCTAAATTCTAGGAGGTGTTGTAAATTGATCTCATCATCCATATTACTTAATTTAGAGTAGTATACTTCATGGAACTACAAAGACACAAAGACAAATATTTTTCAAAATGATGGTTGGGTTCTTCATAAAGAGATATAAGTTGTTTGTTGTAGCATGGGAGGAGATTGGAAAGGGATGTGAGAAGATGGTCTAATAATGGCAAGCATTTGTTTTTAAAAAGTGAGTTAAAAGTTTATTCTTTGAAATGCATTTGGAATATGGTATATTCTGCTTCATCCAGTAGACAATATATTTATAACACATGTTAGAATTCCTGACCTAAAGGCCAAACAGAGCCTCTCTACATTAAACTAGCACTCCAAATGCATGGGGTTTTCTTGTCCTGGTAAACATCCACCATTGCTCATTCTTTAATAACATACATTATGGAAGAAATGAAACAATCTACCCATATTCACTAGCTATAGACTACTTAGAATGAGAACCTACAGAATGCTACAGATTTATCCTTGATGAATGCAGTAACAAAAAAAATGCCATTTCCACAAGACTTGGGTAAACAAAAATACAACAATGAGCCAAGAAAGTTTACATCTTCTTGCATAGTCAGTCATGGCAGACATCACAGGAAGAACAATGTAAGTCTTATTGCAGCTATAGAAGAGAGCAAGATCTTTTCTTCCCAGTTAAAATACATATTACTTTTCTTTCCTCAGTATCATTTTTGTTCAAATGAATATGAGCTCAGATGTACTCAAGGTTTAGAGACATGAATTAAGAGAAATCTGTTAAACTCAGATGAAGTATTTTAGAATGCAACATATTGGAGGAAGTTGGGAAATAAAATGCAGGGATCGAAAGAGGTAATTGTAATGCTTCTTCTGGTATTCTCTTTAGATAGAAGATACCTTAGTGTAACAGCACTGACTTAGCTACATCCATTCACTCACTGCACAGCAAGAAAGGTGAGTGACTTGTTTAATTGCTGAATCTGAAAGGAGAGGGAGGGCAGGAGTTGACTATACAATTCCTCATCACTCTCTCAGTAAGAAATTACCCACAAGGAACAGGAGACTGCTCTACTCTTCCATATACAGGTTATATCCTTAAAAGGGAATGCCTTTATCAGCCTAACCCTGCTAGGAATGTAAGCCATAAACCTCCAGTTCAATACTATGGAAAACATTGACAAATAAATGCTTTATTTTCAATGTACATTTTTGGTCATTATTTCTCAACTAGTTCAGTACTTTAGTGCACAAGTGTAGTGTTATTAATTGAGCTCCCTTTTATCTAATGTGTTATATGGCTAAAAACTCTGAGAAATACATAGGGAATAGAAAATGGAGGAGTAAAATGTACATTATAGAGAGAATCATACTGGGATTAAGATGCATGTGTTGGGCTTGGAGATTTTTCATATATGCAGTGTATTTTGAATTTGCTTCTTGTAGATGAATACAGTTGCTACAATTTGGCTTTTTTTGTGTTGATCTGGGGAAGAGGTGTAATGCCTCAGGCTTCATAATATTTTATCTTGGCAGGTCACAGTAGCTAATTGATGTTTTATTGCTAGGTGAGAGGCTATTTCTAAGTGTCATCAACAATTTCTTAATATATAGGTCACATGTGCCAGACCTTACATAAATGACATGGACTCCAGCAACTGCATTGAACCTATAGGCTTCAACAAAGGCACAAGTATGATAAATGTATGAATGGGGCTGAGAGTGGCTCAATCAAATTTAAAGCACAAGTGTGACTTCAGCAAATGCCAACCATAAGAGGCTTGTAAGTTAATGCCATCCAGACAGGCTTCACCTAAGCAGTGGGACTTACAAGGCCCAAGCAGCTTCGGACTACAGACTACTGGTGCTTGACCATGAGTTAATTATTCAACTACATTTTTTCCTGTTTCAATTATAAGAAACAGAATATCCTAGATATAACTTTTTATATATTAGGGGATAAAAATATGTTCTGCTTTTAAATTTTAAGGTGATTGCATTCTAAGGATACTACAGAATATTTAAGAAGTCCTAGTTTTAAATGGTTAGTTGTATGCCCTGCTAGAAATTTCTATATTGGTTGTCTCCAAAATTCATCTTCCATTTAAGTGATGAAAAGATTTTTCAACATGTAGCTTACCCACATGCTCAAAAGTCAAAAGAAACTCAACTCAAATAAATAAATGGAAAGTTATAGAGCCATACAGGTATTGTAAATGAATACAGCAATTGCCTGTTTTCTAAGGGAAAATGCTAAAGTAATTCTGAAATTAATCTTCTAAAGCAGAACAAACGGGAGACATATGAGAGGGATGTCAGGAAGTGTAATATATTGAGTCCAGACCCGGATTTCATGCTAGTTGGGGTTTCTCAACTTCAGAAATTAAACATAGATAACTTTCAGTCTCATTAGTATATGTTTTGCACAAATCTCCTTTGGACAAAATTTAGGTTGTATTACTGATATAGGTCAGTAAGCAATGGGAAAATAAAATAGATAATTATTTTGCAAATGTATATCTGCAGATAAAGGACAAAATTAAGGAACAAATTAAGCCAAATTAAACTACTACTCAGGGAAGTTTTCCTGAAATGCATGACTTAAGAGTAACAAAAATTAAAATATGAGAAATATATTGCTGCCCACAAAGATGAAATACATAGAAATGCGGCTTTAAAAAAGAATGTTGGCAATTGACTTCTGGGTATGTACACTAAAGAATGAAATCAGGGATTTCAATAATTATTTGTATACCAATATTCATAGCAGCAATATTCACTATATCCAAAAGATAAAAACAACAAAAGTTTCCATTGATGGATGAATGCATAAACAAAATGAGATACAAACATGCAATGGAATATTACTCAAAAAGCCTTAAAAAGAAAGGAGTTTCTAACACACTATGATATGGGTGAATTAAAACATTATGTTAAACCAAACAAGTAAGATGTGCAATGTTTGGGGGATGGACATGCTTGAAGTTCTTACTCGAAGGGGGCATGGGCATTATTATTGCATGGGCAATATATATAACCTTAACACTTGTACCCCCATAATATGCTAAAATAAAACCATTATGTCAAGAGAAATAAGTCATTACAAAAGGATAAATATTGTACAATTCCACTTAGTCAAATTCATAGAGAAAGAAATTAAAATAATGGTTATGAAGGGCTGGTATGGAGGGATGAGTAATTATTGTTTAATGGGCAAAGAGTTTCAGCCTGGATTACAAAAAAGTTCTGGAGCTAGATAGTGGTGATGGTTGTGCAGTAATGTGAATGTGCTTATGCCAATGAACTGCACACTTAAGGCTGCTATTGAGACATCTGAGCCAAACTTGATTATTTTTTTTTCCTCTTTATTAGTTCTTTTCATAACATGTAATGTTTTTCTACTTGAAAGTTTGATAAGTACTTATTTCACATTTAAAATTCAACATTTTTGTCCCTGCCCAGTGCCATGGTCCAGGGTGTTGGAGGGTCTTCAGGTGGGAAGTTCCCCAACTGTTGGAGCCCATAGGGCTGGGGGGAGGGTTCTAGAATGGCAGTGATAGGTAGGGAGGGGTCAAGAAGGGAGGGAGGTAAGTGCACCACATTCACAGCTATTGCTGCTCATACAAGGGCCCCTCCTTCAGGCGTAGGCTGCTCCTCTGGCACTGTCCCTACCCACAAGGTCACAGAATCCAGTAAGCCACATAGGAGCTCAACAACTGTCAGCACAACCACCTCAAAACCACAAGGCTAAGATATACAATGTAACACAAAGGTCAAAAAAAGGGTAAAAACAAATAAACAAACTTTTATTGGGTGGTGGGCATATGGAAAGGGAGAGAAGGGGAAGAATTTACACTTACAAAATAGGTGCACACCACCTGAGAGTAGGACATGCTTGATGTTTTGGTAAGGCTGGGGAGGGGGGGCGTGGGGAGGAATGGCAGGGGCAATATATGTAACCCTAACAACATTTGTACCCCCATAATATGAAAAAATTAAAAATTAAAAAAAAAAAACAAAACACAGACCACCAGGAGAGGTGCCATAGTCCTGAAGTCTACAGCTAGTCTCCTTGCGATCTTACTCACAACTCTTCTACTTCTACATCTGTAGTATTAAGAGACTCAGGGCAAGAAACATCTCTACTTCCCCTCTCATTGTCTAAAACACGATACAAAAGTTTTCTAGAAATCCAGCATGGCAAGGAAAAATAAGCCTATCAAACCCAATAATACCATTCCTAACGTTGATACAGAAAATGCGGAGCACCTCGAATCTGAATGGTTTTAAGAGCATCTGGAAGATATGACAAGATGGTCCATTCCAGTATTTTATCTTTTGGGCTTTCATGTACAAGAGTGATATCCGAAAATAAAGATATGAGTTTATTAAAGGTGCCTTAAGTAATGTGGAGAAATAGAACTCTACCATGAAAATGAGAGGATTTTATCTTATTCTAAAGAAAAAAAGATGAGGTGTGGAATAGAGATTCAGTTTTCTTTTTGGTTCATCAAAACTACAAGGCTGTAAAATAATTCTGTTATATAAAAAGCTTCTATGATTCTTATTTGAACATTGAAAGAATCTCCAGGTATTACTGTAAATCTTCCATATTATTTAAACAGTACTAATTTTATGCTGAATCTAAAAATAAAGTTTTACATTGTTATGTTCTTGCTGTTCTATTTCCTCTGGGCTTTGCATTTGACTTTTCATTGACTTTCTGTGTAGTAATTGATGTATGCTAGAGTTATGCGGGATTGCAAACTATCCCAAATCCAAATATAATGAGTATATCTTGCTTATCCATTTATAAAGTCAAAGGATAAGCATTTTTCATTCCACCTAGACTTTAACTAAATTTTAAAATATTTTTATTTCTGTATATGTTCAATAAACTTTTAACTTAAAAATATTTGTTTTGAAGGCACATTTAACAAATATTGAAATTAAGAGACACGCATTTCAAAGAATCAAAATTATTTAAACAATGTGTTTGGGAAATAGAGGCTAGAAGTTGGACAGTATTAAATTTACAGATGTACAAACACTCTCTTTTATACTCTTTCTGCAAATACTCTTGATTTTTAACTTTATACATCAGAATAGCCACATTTGAAATAATACTTTCTGTATCAGTTAATAGTTTTAGGTGGAACATGGTCATAATCCTAAATTAGGATTGTTCTGTAGAACAAATTTTACAACTTTTTCAAGGCATAGATATACATTTTTAGAAATAGATATTTCATTCTTTGGTTAAAATAATCACATGCTGATGCTTAGATATTCTAGTATCAAATATGACCAATAGTAGTCTTAATAACCAAAGCCAATTTTGCCATTTTTAGAAACCTCATTGGAGACAACTACTAGTTGCAATAGGTCTCAATCTGCTTGTGTGTGTGAATGAACACTCACTTTCACTTTGTATTTCAGCACTGGACTTCTGTGTGGAGTGTACTTTGTATTTGTGTGTTTATGCTTTGATTCATAGTAGTTTCCTGTGTTATGGAATTTATTTGCATTGGGAAAAAAACTAAAAAAAAAGCAAGCAAAAAAAAGAGTAAAGAGCAATAACAAAATGAATACACTCAACCAGAAAATATCTCTGTGTGTGACATTCTGCATTATTTTTTCTTTAAACATGATATTTACTACCACTATGCAGATTTCTAGTTCTATGCAAGTAATTGTATTGTTATATCTTTAATAGATGCTTGTTCCATTTTTCTGTTGGTGTTTCTGAGAACACCCACTGTGGATGTTCTGGATCCCTTTTGTTTGACTTTCATATATATATTTAAAACACATTTGTTCCTTGTGTGACTCTCATGAGCCTGTTCTCCATGGCATTGGACACATGTACAGCGTTCAGCAGCAACCTTTCTAGTTCTTGGTGCTTATGATATATATCTCATTTTTGTCATGGTTTGTTTGCTTTATTTCCTTAGCTTTGCTTACAATTCATCTTCATGTGTTTTCTGAGAGGCAATAGAAGCAAATAATGTAGATGACAAATTTCAGAGCCATACTGCCTGGGATCCAGTCATTTCTCTGCTATGTAATGTAACACTGATCAAGTTATTTAACCTTCCTTTAACTCAATTTTCTAATGATAAAAATGAGAATAACACTACTACTTACATCATTGACTTGCTGTGAGACACACATGAGCACTTAGCAGAGCACTTGACTAGAGAGGATGAAGCACTTAGTAACTGAGTACATAGAAAGTGCTATGTAACAATTAGCTATTGTCTTTTTTTTAGTCTCCTTTTTTGACTTTGTAAGAAGTTTCTTTTTTGGTTATTTTTTTTTTAAATAAGAGAGTTTTAAACGCACCTATTCTTTGCCTAAAAAAAATCACAGTTAGCTATTAGCTGATGCACCAGCAAATAAATGATCCTGGAAAGTTATATTAAAAGTTAACTGAGTTATATTCCCTTTATAGTGAGCAAACCATTGAAAGCATTTGGCTAGAATTGCTCATAGATCTTTCAGCAAGAATTAATTGCTCAAAGATCTTTGTGATGTCATTATCTATTTCTGGAATGTAGCTGAAAACTGATCCTTGAGTCTCCTTTGTTTTCCATCCTGCTTCATGTTCAGCAGTTTTTTCAGGTTATGAATTAGATGATGTGAGGGGAAAATATTATTATGTCTACAGAATCTTAGGAGATCTGTCACTCTGTAGCTGAGCATGGATCCTCTCTCTCTTTTGGTAGTCCTGCCATCTATGTGTGTTTTGAATTATGGTTTTAAATTATCTTTCAATTATGGTTTTATTTATTTAAATTATCTTTAAATCATCTTTAATTATGGTTTTGAATTATCCTTAATTTTATTGAAGATGGTGCTTGAAGTTTTTATTGTCCTCCTTTATTAAACAATATCTCTCTCTTATATTTTCAGGGAATATGTAATAAAATAAGCTATCAAATCATGATGCAAAAATGGTGGTTTCAAAACACATTTATGTTGTATATAGTATGAAGTTTTTAGCTAACCAGGCAAGAAACTATTTCTTAAAACTCTATCTCTTGAAATGATACTAATATTAACATTCCATGTAAATACCAGCAACCAGGACTCCCAATTATGCCTTTTACAATCTCTAGGCAACCATATTGCACAATTTGCATGCTTTATCAAGAATAAAGACTTCATAGTACTGTTTTGTATTATCACGCCTCATTCCCCTACTAGATTATAAAGCTCTTTTGTTAAAGACAACATTTTACACATTTAAATGCCATAGCAGAGAGCCAGGCACATATTTGCCATGTAAAATATACTCGTAAGTTAAAGTTACAAAGGTGAATGTAAAAAAGTTAAAACAATTTTAACAAAACATTGAGACAGAGGGTATTTACATATTCGGAGCCACTATTGTATGAAACTAGTAGGAATACAGTGTATGATATTTATCACAGAAAGTGTCTAAACTTAATTATTCTTGAGAATGTTTAAGGTTAAACACTACTTTTTCATAGTGTTTAACCTAATCTCACATTTCTCAAACTTATTATCCAAATCCCTGGCCGGGTGGCATTTCTTACCTCTATTAATCACAGCCCCTGCTGTTTAATGACAAAGCGTATACCAGGGCTTGGACAGAACTTTGTGGGGGAAAAAAAAAAAAAAAAACTAAGACAAAGCAAAATGAATAAATATACATATGATCAAACTTAATTGAGTTTTCTAACAAAGTTTTTTTGGGTGGTTTTAGTTATATCTTGGAAATCTTAACAAATATCAGTGAATAACAGTCTTTTAGTTTTTAATATATGTGGGTTAAAATAAATGTAATTTTGCTTATATGTATATATAGAGAGTTCATTCTTTTCCAAAAATATTTTAATTTCATAATTTCCTGTTGGCATGATGTATCTCTCTCCCAAGCCCCATCCACCACAAAAATCCTTTTCTATATACAGTCAGTTCTTGGTATCCATGGGGGACAAGTTCCAGGACCCTCATGGACACCAAAATCTGTGGGTGCTCAAAGCCTTCATATAAAATGCTGTAGTACTTACATGTAACCTAAGTACATCCTACCATATACTTTAAATCACCTGTAAATTACTTATAATACCTAATACAGTGCCTACACATCATTCTGGTATATTCAACAGTATTCAATATGAAACAAATTCAAGTTTTACTTTTGGGAACCTTGTGGAATATTTTTTTTGAATATTTTCAATCTGCAGTTGGTTGACTCCATGGATACAGAAACCACAGATATGGAAGGCTAACTGTATTTCCTTTATTTACAGGTTGTTTTAATATTATGCAAGCATATGTGTAAACTGTCCAATAAAATATCACAATTTACTACATATATATAAATTCATCTGTAAGACTTTTGTAAAACCAACAGCTCTGCTCTAGCCACTCAAATAGGGACTCTTATTCTATTTAGCAGATAGGCACTAGTATTCCTAATTTATAAAAGAGGTGCAGTTGAAGTATATAGTATGCAACTAGGCAGCTTGGCCCACATCTGTTCCCTTCTATGTATTTGTGATGGCTCCGAACCCATGAGGAGACTGATTTGTAGCCAACATTGATCCTTTCCTACTTTTCTTGTCTGTCCCAAACCAAAGGAGATCACAATTTGATTACTTGTGACATTATCTCTAATTCTTAACAGTGGCTATCCTAAAACACAAACTGGAAACAGCCACTGATAAAAAGCAGTCACCTTAAAAAAACAATTTTTCTCTGGGTGGCGAGTTCTTAGAGCTAAAGATCCTTCCCAATTTTATCCTTATAGGGTGACTTTCACTGGTTGCCATGACAATTGTAGACTGTCATGGCGCTGGTGTGTGTGATGTTATGATGCTAATGTATATTAACCCTTTGCACTCAGATGTCGAGTGTGGATAATGTCAAGTGGATAATGAGATAGAAGCAAGCGAGTGCAAAGGGTTACTGGAGATGTATGTCATCTTCAGACATGGGCCCCTAGTTGCTGCACATGCTCTTTTCCTAGAGAAATAATGAACATTCCACATACCATTTAGCATATCATGAAGTGTATATATAAAAGGAGAAGAGTGGTAAGACCCCAGAGTCTTCTCTACTGGCTGAGATAGACCTGTTTCCACTTAGGAATTGTAGTTTCATTTTCTATTTCTGTGCAAAAATAACCTGCAATAAAAGCTGTTTGTGTGGAAAAAAAAAAACAATAAAACTTTTGAATGAGCAAAGCTTTCACATCATACAACATTTAAAAGAAAATAAATGTTCTGTCTTACATGTTTTTCCCTTAATACTTTAAATACCTAACCTAAGAGAGGTAGGTTACTTTTTTTCCTATGTGTGCTTCCAGAACATTCTATGTTTAAAGCAACATAAAAGTTTATATAGTCTGTCTTTTACAAAAATAGTCCCATGATATACACAATTTTTAATCTTGCTTTTTCCACTATTTTGTATAAAATTATATGCTATTTCATACATGTACACAAGGGGATGTTTTGAAATCAGAGCAGTAGAGGGAGAGTACCCTGAAGCATAAACCAGTCCGTAAAGTTGTTTACTGAAGCAGGGAAACAAGTGGGTAAGGTTTTGTCCCTCAGAGCCTGTCAGTCATGGAAGGAAGAAGAATATAACCAACCTGGTGAGTCAACTCCAGACAGCCCAGGCCAATGACCAGTCCATGCTAGAAGAAGGGCAGCCATTAACTCATAGTAACTGGGAATAGTTGCACTCACACTCACAGCACCTGGAGGGTGTGTGCACTGACCCACTAACAGACAACTAGGTGGGGCATTATATTGCTATATGTATGTTTTACTTTAACATTTCATTTGGTAATTTTTCTTGGTACTGGCTTTCATTCATAAATCCTTAAGGGGCAATCAAACCACACATTGTGAGGGGTAATTAATAAAAGTTATTAGCCTTAGAGACATTACAAAAGGACCTTCATCAAGCTCCTCCACAAAACCAACATAATATATCATAATCTTATTCATATCTTAAAGCAAACACAAACTTTAAACCTAGAATGCAATCTTTCCATGTCTCCTACATGGACTGGCTCATTTGTTAAGTGTGATTCTGCAAATCAGAGGGTCAGGGACAAGTTCTCAATCACAAAAACAAAACAAACAAAAAAAACAAACAAACAAACAAAAAAAACACATGCGTGTGAACACACACACATGCACACACACAGAGGGATAAATTAAGCCTGTAACCACTTCAAAAATCTTTACACAAAAATGAAAGGGCCTGAGTTCTCTAAGCCAGGAGAGTGTTCATAGTGCTAGTGCTAATGCAATGGAAAGGACTTGATACAGAAATAGGAGTCTAAGGGAGAAGAGTAAAATATAGTCTCAAATTTTTGAGAAATGGGAGAATGCAATGACTATGGTGTTTGTTTTTCTAAGTTAGCTGAGACCCCATTACAAAAGCAGAGCTTTTTTAAAAACAGGTATTCTGAAAAGATGTATACTCGGAGGACAGAGAATAAATTCCATGTAAAATGTAGATGGACTAGGCAAGGAGATTCAGGGAGACTATGTAGTTGGGGATATGGCTTAGAGTCAGATTTTGAAGTAATTATTATTAATAGCTATATTCCTTTTATAATAAGAACAATGAAAACTTTATTTAAAATTGAAAACTGGAATTGGTTAAAACAAGATAATCTCTTTTACCAAGCTTGTAATTATGTGAATATAATAACATATTGGGTTAATTCAAATTTGATAACTCACAGAATGAGTTCCAGCTAAATATTTGTACATCCATATAAAACAAGTGTATTAATGCCATGTTTTAAAAATACTGGGTTAATTTTTGTTATTGAACAATAACAAGATTATATTTTACTGGACATTACTACTATGAGCCAAGGTGAAACATGTGTTATGTTATGATAATATATAGTGACTAAGATATTATGTTTTTATAAATAATTCAAAAAATAACCATTTTCTTCTTCTTTGTATTGTTAAATATTATTTATAAATTTTGTGTAACTTTATAGGGTATAATATTTTTTACATTTATAGATTGTATAGTGGTAAAATCAGGGTTTTTAGTATATCCATCACCAGATTAATGTACATTGTACTCATTAAGAAATTTCTTACCTCCTTACTCTTCTGAATCTCCATGTGGATTGTTCCACACTCTATATCCATGTGTGTGCATTATTCAGCTCTCACTTATAAGTGAGAACATGCAGTATATATTTTTCTGTGCCTGAATTTTTTCATTTAAGATAATGGCCTTCAGCACCATCCATGCTGCTGCAAAAAGCATGGCTTTATTTTTGAGTTTTTTTTTTTTGGTGATTTTATTTATCCATTTATTCACTGATGGACACTTAAGTTGATTCCATACTTTTGCTATTTTGAATAATGATGCAATAAACATACCAGTGCAGGTGACTTTTTAATATAATTATTTCTTTTCCTTTAGGTAGACATCCAGTACTAGGATTGCTGAATCAAAATGGTAATTCTATTTTTAGTTCTTTGAGAAATATCCATACTGTTTTGCATATAGGTTGTACTAATTTACTTTCCTATCAGCAGTGTTTAACCATTCCCTTTTCTCCATACCCTCACCAACATCTGTCATTTTTGTCTTTGTAATAAGAGCCATTCTGACTGGTATAAGATGATATGTCATCGTGGTTTTAATTCTCATTTCTCTGATTATTAGTGATGATGAGCATTTTTCACAGGTTTTTGACCATTTGTATGTCTTCTTCTGAAAAATGTCTATTCCTGTCCTTTACCCACTTTTTAATGGGATTATTTGATTTTTGTTTATTTTTTGTTTGTTTGTATTTTGAGATGTACTTGCAAAATCTGGATGTTAGTCCCCTATCAGATGTATAGTTTGGAGATATTTTCTCCCATTCTTCAAGCTGTCTATTGCTCTGTTTTTATTTCTTTTACTGTGCAGAAGCTTCCTTTAGAAATAATTTTAATGAATACTTCATGAAAATTTTATCTAATGAATCATTTGGCTACAACTATATCTCCAATCTCATCTTGATCTATAGACAGAATTTGAAGACTCTGCCCTTAAAGAACTTTATGAGACTTTTAGGATACTATGATTTTCTCAATTACCTTCTGTCTTACTCCCTTTCTTCCTGATACCCCTAAACCTTAGTTTTTGTGTCTCCAGGCCACAAAAAGATTGGTTTGACTTCTTCACTTTTCTGTGTCATTTAATCCCTTTCTTATTTCATTAAGTTTCATAGCATTAAATACCACTTACCTCGCTGAGAATCCCAAAGTTTCAACCTCTGCCTTGCCCTTACCCACAAAAGTTAGCCTCATATTTCAATGACCACTCAACATTTCATACACATCTCAAATTTGCCATTTTCAAAACTGAGCCCCTAATCTTGGTCCCAAACTTAGCCTTCCAACGTCTCCCCATATTAATTCATGGTTGTCTCATTCTTCTAATTGTTCAGGGAAAACCTTGAAGACATCTAGAATCCCTTCATTCTCTTCCATAAGATTTAGAATCCTTAGACAATATGTTATTGGCTCAATATTCAAAATAGAACTATAATCTTACACTTATCATTACTTCCACTGCCACCATTCCAAGTCACAGTCACCTCTCACCTGGGATACTCTAAATGCCTCTTAAAGTGTACTACAACTCTCATTTCTCTTTTATTTTCAACTTCCCTGCCAGAGATATCCTGCTACAAAATCAGATTTTGCCGCTCTGCTCAAAAGCCTCCAACTTTCTGGTGTCATTCAAAGTGAAATACAAAGTTGTAAAATAGTTTATAAAGTTCTACTTTATCTGAAATCCCAACTCATCGCTGAAGCTATCTTCTTACACTCTTGTATCACTTCCTATTCCCATCATACTGGTTTCCTCACTGTATTTCTTCGCTGGCTTGTAGCCTTTGTACTTTTGTCTCCCTGTTGCTGAAGTTCTCTTCTTCTAGGTAACTGCATTGCATATGCTCTTATATTCCTTATGCCTTTATTCAAATATTATTTTCTCAGTGGTAAAATTGCCCTCCTTCAACACTGCATATCTTTTCTTCTTTATTTTTCTTTATAGAAAACTGAACATCTAACATACTATGTATTTTTACTACTTATTTTTTTCTGCCTCCCTCTTTGGAATATTGGACTCATTAAGACAGAGGAGTTTTTTCTTCTTTTTTATCTTTTTTCATTACTATATTCTTGCTGCTAGAACATTACATGTAATATGTTTATTCATTTAATAAAATATATTGAATAAATGAATAACATTATTTGTTATAGTGTATTAATTCTAAAGGGGTGAATATTTATCTCATCAAGTGCATCAATAATTATATGTCATGAAATAAATGAAGAGGTGTTCAAAGTTGTTTATACAAGTATATTCATCAGGGCATTATTCACAGTGTTTAAACATTTTAAACAACTTAACTTTTAATTAGCTAAATGATTGTTCATGTCTATGATGAAGTACAAAAAAGACATTAACATCATACTATATTTATAAATAGCACAAAAATGTAGGGAAAGTCCTTCAATTATTCACACTTGTGTGTTTGTGTAATTAAACTACTTTCCCCATGCTCTCATTATTTATAAACATAATTTTCATGCCTGAAGTATACTTCATTATGAACATAAATACACACACATGTGCATATATATTCTTGATGTAAATCAGCTTCTTTGGCTTACTCATCTTTTCCTTCCCTCAGTGTTTACTAGAGGTCAGAGGGCATGCTAGGTATAGAGAAAAAGTAATTAAAAGGAGAGGCTATAAATTGAAATAAGAACAAACAAAACATTAGTAATCACTTATTTTGAAGATAATTACTATTCTTTGATAAGTGTATGATAGATGTCTATACAAATGGGTTCTGAAATAGTAGCCAGTATTTTTGGGAGAGCAAATGGAATAACATAGAATTCCACTAACCGATTAAAAAAATTGCCTGATTGAATTTACTTAGATGGTTTTTATTTACTTTCTTTCCTTTTTTTCCCTTCAATATTACCTTTCCTGATGTCTTTTCTTGTCATATATCTGCAATTATGACTTATTTTGTTAGACATGATAAGCAAAATTGTTTAAGTTGTATATATGTATTTATAAACCTTATTACATGTTTTAAATTCTTTCAAAGAGAAACTCATAAATGGTCTTATGCTTAAATTTATATTTGCTTCTTTTACATCTGCCTATGTTTGGACTTTATGATTAAAATTTTCCCAGATTAATCTATGTAAGTAGATGCAATAGCTGAGTTTAAATAGGCCAAGTGTATAAAACAAACAAAAAAAAATTTGAAGAAAAATAAAATTCTCCATAAAGTAAACTATTACATGGCATTAAAGTCTTCCTTTTACTTTGTTTATGAAGATTTAAACTTGGTTGTCTTCAGCCACATTTTTCAGTCATAATATTTCAAAAATATTTTAGAGTGGTTTGTGTTGTAAAATTAGAAGAAATTGGATTTGAGACCTTTATGTTGACCTATTCTTCAACTGCTAATGAAATCATTTTCCTTTACATTTGGATCCCCTTATGACTTTATCATTTACTACATGAAGGTGAGGCTACTCACTGGTATTTCTAATGACTTCCTGCAGATTACCTGGCCTGTCACCTTTAGGTTACCCACTTGGTGAATGGGAATTTTATAACATTACGAGTTCCCAGGGTTAATGGAAGTTAATAAGAAGGAAAATGTCTCTAAACTTATTTGAATTCCTTTTGGGGAAATAGTTTTTCTCTACCTTGCCCCTGAAAATAGTATTTCTTTTGTAAAGACTTATAGTTTTTTTGCTACTCCTTATTGAAGAAATTTCTCTTTGAAGGCTTATTGTAAAATGGAGCAATATTTATCTCCAGTTAAAATATAAAAAATGAAAAACCCAACAAAAACAATAAAAATCATAGATGTATAAAAAAATAAGAGATACAACCTGAAATTAAGTCAACAAAAAACAGCATATAATACTTTAAGTGTATATAAGAAGTAACCAGCCAGGGAAAAAGTCAGGGACACCATTAAGAGGCAAAATGAGATGCTAAAACAGAAAATCATGATATTGCCAAGGGCACCAGTGATTCCTTAGCCACAATAATTGCTGATAGCATGATATAGTTGTCTCAAGACTGATATATAAAATAAAATATATTTTAGTGAAACATATTTTTAAATGCAATTCTAGCATTATTTCAATTAAAATGCATCTATGCATATTTGAAAATAAATTATTTGAATATTTTTATCATATCTTTACTCTGTTTCTAATTTTCACCTAAGTAATGTTTCCTCACCATGCATGAAATTAAATATTTAAAGAACATTTTCAATGCAATGCTAGAAAACTTAAGTGGTCTATGATTTGTTGTCCTAGTAGAAAAATTCAATGTTTCCCACACAAGTCCCATCACTATATCAAAAGTAAATGCTGTGTGACATACCTGAGAAAATAGGAAAGTGAAGACTGTAGCTACTTCTGGTAAAGTGCTAAAACATAACATATATTCAAATTATTTGGAAACACTTTTTTCCAACAGGTGAACTTGATAAATGAAACAATACACTTAAATTTATAGCAGTCTGCCAAATTTATGTACATACTAAACATGTGAAGAAACAACTAACATATTTGCTAGTACATACCTTTTTTTCTCTTGCCTTCCTTTTCCCTTCTCTTTCTCCATCTTTCCTTCCTTCTTTCTTCCTTCCTCCCTTCCATCTTCCTTCTTTTTCTTTCTCCCAAAATATATATATATACGTATACGTATATATATATATATATGTAGAGAGAGAGAGAAAGAGAGAGAGAGAGAGAGAGAGAAAGCAAAAGTCCATCAATTATGCATAGCAAATGTTGATAGTAACTATATTTTAGTAGTGGGTTGTAGATATTTTATAATTTGTATTTAGGGATTTGTATTACTCTTTGCATTAAAAAAATGTTTCATTTATCAAGTGTTTTTCCCAGCCCAGCCCCCCTGGTTAGCTGGCTTTGCTGGGAAGCGTGAGCCAGCACACTTATGTGACCAAGGTGTTATCTCCTATGAGAACCCATGTGATTGTGCTTTCCCATGGCATGTTGCCACAGTTGTTCAGAGCCATATATAATAATCACTCGCCATATTCTTGGCCATGCTTTTTGCCACTGCTGTATCCCCCCAGCAATAAAGAGCAGGTCTCACCTGCCCGCTGCCACTTGCCTTTTCTTCCAATTTCTGAAGCCTGTGCCAGAGCACTCGCTCTCTACAGAGCATCCTCCTCACACCACCATCACTCCAACTTTTCCTCTGTGGTCACTTGCTGCCTTCTCTTCTGTCAGTGTCAATGTCCCTTTGCTCTTTCTTATGAGAAAGCTTGTGATTTCAGTTAGGGTCTACACAGATAATTTAACATAATCTCCCCATGTCAAGATTCTTAATTTAATCACATCTACACAGTTTCTTGTTCTTTAAGGTAATATTTATCTTAGAGTAATTAGGGACCCAATATATTTAGGTGGACTGTATTAACCCTCCTACCAGGATATAGAATAAGACACATATTAAAGAGTCATGGAAACATATGTTCAAGGAAAAAGGCCTAGACAAGCTAAATTTAGAAGAATTTAATTGAGAAAAAAAAACACCAACAACAAAAAAACCACAAATTGGGCAGCCCTTAGAATCAGGACTAGAAACTCTGGAGCTGCAAAATGGTTAGACAGCATTTATGGACACAAAACAGAAATGACGTACAGAGACAGCTTAATCGGTTACAGCTTGGCCTTTTGCCTTATTTGAATCAGCTGGCCGCCTGCAATTGAGCGATTGCAGTCTCAGCTGCTGTAAAGGCTGAGAGTAAAGGCTGATTTGTTGCAAGAGTGCACTCCTAAGTTAGGTTTTCAGGTAGTTTATGTACTAAGCCAGGCTGCAGTTCCTTATGTAAGGACTCAAGTGCAGATGTATCCTCAGAGCCAAAACTTAATTTACTTTAACACATATAATTAGAAAGTTCTTTCTTAGACACAGAAAGAAAAAAGAAACAATACTGGAATATAAACAATGGCAAGACTGTCCTCTTCATTTACAGCTCTTGTACTTCAGAGAAATATATTTATAGCAAAAGAACCTTCATAGCAAGGCTGCAGATCAACTGATGATTCTTCATTAGATCAATTTTCAATTCTATGTATTACATTTTAATAAAGAAATATAGATAGGAAAAATATCAATAAATGAAGTTATAAGAAATAAGATACATAATTTGTTTTACATTTATGAAAAAGCCTTCCATGTCATATATGTTGGACAAGTATGTATAAATATATATAAATATGTATAAAATAACAGAACAATTGGGGTCAAAACACAACTTTAGTTTGGTCTCCTATAATCCCATCAAATATATTTAACATTGTAATCTCCCCTGCCTTTGAGTGTAGATGAATACAAGACAATACCTTTCCTGATAGTTCACGGATATAAGAAAATTCTCAATAACAAACAAAAAAGATGCATTCGAGGATCCAGTCATGTATATGTTTATATCTTGAGGTTCTGAATAGATTTAGTATTAACTCTTCTCTCTTCCTGTCTAGCCTCTTTTTCTTGGTGCATCTGGAGTGGAAAAGAGATCAGCTGGTTGATTTCTTGTCTTCCTCTTCCCCTACCCAACCCACCTACAGTCACTAGAGTTGTTTCACCCTCAGCCAGGGTATTAGTAGGGCATAAAGAGGTGAAAGGTAAGACACTACTTCTTTGACTAGCTGGCCTAGAATTCTCTAGGTCTAGTGGTTGACTAAAGCTGGGGTCTCTAATGGGTCTGGACAGGATTGTGCTCATTCAGTAAAGAACATGTTGCAATTCTTCAGTGGTTACTTCCTGAAAACCCTCTTCTTACAACAATTTCTTTATAGGAATGCTTGCAGTTTTATTCTAAGGTATAACTACTTCCTCCTTTGGAAGTCACTATGTGTTTGGTGGAATAAATTCAGCCTCTTTTGACTAAGGTTGATTCACTCCATCATGGATCCCTATTATAAGTGGTCTATAGAAACCTCACCAACGGCAAAAGATCCATTGGAAACTCACCAATCCAACAAACTCTGGAATTATCTGGGCTCTGTCTCTAAAGCAGTGGGCCCTGTACCATTTCTTTTCCAGTCTAGAATTCTAGAAGGAACAGGTTGAGTAGTGTAATTCAGGCCTCCATCCACAATTCCACTGTAGTTTTCTAAGATGTGAGTCAGACATGAGTTCTTGGTCTATACCACCACAGATAAATTTTCATTTTCGAATTCTTTCTAGCCCTGTAGGGTGACAGGCTTATAGAATTATTACAAAAACCTCCCTCTCAAATTTTTGTCTGTTCTTTATATTCCTGAGAAAGGTTCTACAACTTCAGAGTGGGGGGTCATTTTGTCTAAAAAGCTTCATATGCAAATTGGTCTATCATTTTGGTATCTAATTCTGTCTCATTGGCATTTCAATAGACACTGAGGAAGAATAAGTTCCTTTTACTATCCTGTTATAAAGATTTAAAATACAGAAAACTGGCATATCTTTGTATATAATGGAAATTGTTGAAAGTGCTATATTTTTAAAGGACTGTATAAATGCAAATTTAAAAAGATATTTCTTTGGGTTTTTATATTTTACTTTTATGAAGAAAGAATATCATATTCAGATTAAACAGACAGGCACCATCACATCAGAGTTATGCCACAGAGAGGAAATTAAAGCCTCAGCATTCCAAGTAAAATGCACATTATAGTTTTTCAAACACCTAATTTCTCTCAGTGGTGTGGGAGATGTAATGACAGGTAGCACTTCTGTGACTTAAGTGGCTCTTACACATCATCTACTCTTAAACAGCATAAACTGCTTTGCAGGTTTTAATTTTTCAATCTTCACAGAAGTATAAAAGCAGAGCAATCATGTATATAAAATCATCATACTTTTTTTATTTTTTTGTCTTTCAAAACAATGACAATTTGTGCCTCTAATATTACAGGGCTGCATTTAATGGTTTCGCATTCTTTGATAATTTTTCTCTGGTTAGGTAAAAATATCTAAAAACATTTAAGTTTTTTATTATACTAATTTATTCTATTGGACCATATAAAATAAATAAAATATGGCTTGCTTACTTCAAAAGAACAAAAAAAAAGAAAATAAAAAGAAAAGAAATGTGTAAGAGAAAATAATGTCAGCTAATAAAAATCAATGAGTTTATTATTTTAATATACATGTTACTGCATATATGGAAGAATTTCTAATATTGTAGATAAAAAAATGTAATTTATCTATCATATCATCAGGTAATCTAGAAAAGTTAGAAGTCTGTAATAGTAATGGGCAATCCTGGTGAGTGAATAACAATGACAACTCTATTCATGGTAAAGTCTCATTGTGTAGATTTTAACATCATTACATTTAGAAATCTTGATTTTTATGATAATTTAATTTCTATGACAACTGACCAGTTCTTTTCTAATTTATGTTTAAGGAATGGAGTAATGATGATCAATTTTTTTTTCATATTAGATCTTCAAATATTCTGTTTTTCCACTGCAAATTCTCCTCTCATTTTTGAAAATTCAATACAAACATAATATAAAATGTATTAACTATCTATTACTTACTAACATTGTTATAAGAACATCAATAAATATTAATTTGGACCACATGAAGTACCATTATTTTAGATAAAAAATAAAATAGTAATGTCAAATAGTTCAAACTATAAAAAAGTATGTAGTATAATTTCTATCTCTACTCAATCTTATTCAGTTAATATTTACAATGCACCTTCTGTCTAGCAAGCATTGCACCACAAATTGAAGAATAAAATTTAGTTCCTAATTTTAGTAGAAGAGGATAATAAATGAATAGCAATTCAAGGCTGAATAAAGCGTTGCATACAGAGTTGCATAATTAACAAGGTGAGAAATCCCCAAATAAAGGGATGTCTTTAATTGTGACTGCAAGGAGACTGGGAAATTGAGAATGGTTATCAAGTAAAATAGCATTTGACGGTAGAAAGGAATGAAAGGTATTTCAATACACGATAAGGGGAGAATGAAATTTAGATCAGTGGATAACATCAGCAGAGAAGTTTGAACATGTTTAAACAATTAAAAGGGAAAAGTCAGAATGTAATTAGGGACCACATAAAGTAGGATTCTAAAGGAAAGGAAATAACACAGTTTTTGAAGACAGAAATTTTGTAATGATTAGGACTCTTCTAGTTTCGTCTTGAGATCTTTAAGGTTTTGAAATTAGGGATGGCTATGTGAACTGCTTAGAGCAATGGTTCTCAAAGAAAAGAATAACTGAAACTTTCTGATAGAAATTTGAAGGATCTGAAAGTAATTTGCAATGAACATATTCCTATAGCATGGTGAATATCTAAAGCATTTTTTAAGATGCAGCCTATTCAGTCAATAGAGACTCTTGACACAAAAACTAATGAATTACATTTTTATTGTAGCATGACCTACCCTATCCTGTCTGATAAAGGAAATGACATACTGTATATCAATTGATTTTAGGATGATATTTTTGATAACTACTCTAAGGATTTAATTGAATATTCAAAGAAATATTTATCAGCCTAGTTGTCCATGTACATTTTGTTTAAATTACAGAAAGAAAAAATCAAAATGTCTAATAGGACATTTATTAAATAATTTACAAATATGTGTACTTTACTATTTAGACACTAAAATGATTTTTACTTTGACCTTTTATATATGGATATGCACTGACTATATGAACATGTACACATTATATATCACTATTCTGAAGGAATACGTGTCAGGGTGCTTAGCAATCCTTATGTTATGTTTGGATAAAGGAATAGCTAGAGGAGAAGTTGTAATGAAATCAGTTAAATTCCTATAATAGGGCTTGTTATGGACTGAATGCTTCTGTTGCTCCAAAAAGCATATGTAGAAATCCTAACCTCCAATATGATGATATTAAAAAGTAGGACTTTGGGGAGGTGATTAGGTCATGAGAATACAGCTCTTATGAATGGCGTTAATGCCTTTATTAAAGATAATCTGGAGGGTTTCCTCATTCTTTCTACCATGTGAGGACAAAGTGAGAAGCTTGCCATTTGTGAACCAGAAAGGAGGCCCTCACCAGACCCTGAATCTCTCGGTGCCTTGACCTTGGACTTCACAGCCTCCAGAACTGTAAGAAATAAATCTCTGTTGTTTGTCAACCACTCAGTCTATGGTATTATATCATAGCAACCCAAAGGGATTAAAAGGATTCTGTTCATTTTTCATCCTCTAGATCATGAGATTTAAGTTGTAGAAATTAATATTTCCTTTGAGTCTGGTTATGTCATTTGTGAAGTATATTTCTTGTCTACCTTTAAGTCCTACCCTCATTCTGTTTCCAAACTACTTCCTCAGGAATGTATAGCTTCTTCTTTAAGAAATAATCAAATCATTATTTGATTTTTTATCTTCTCTTGCACCTAAAAAATATCACAGTTTTAAGCATCCTTAATATGAAAAAGGTTTTCCTCTTCTTCTGGATTCTAAGGTACTGTGAGGAAAGAGGTGGATTCAGAGTATCCTCTTGATGCCCTGAGGTACAGGCAAGATGAGCTTTAAGCCTACAAATAAGACTTGGCACAGGATATTATGATGAAGAAATCACTCAGCCTAGGCCTGGCTTTGTAAGATTGAATATAAAAATTATTCATATCTCTTTACTTCAATATTTGATAGATTTTCTTCCTGAAACATATTGGGTGTACATGAGAAATATAAACTCATTTATTATCATAATGTAAGTCTAAATATCAAAACACTTTTCATGCTAAAAAATTATTTTCCCTTCTCTGAATTTTAGTGTCAATGAACATGCTTCATATCTTAAGTCTAAATAAAAATACTGAGAGTGAATTAAAATAATTATACTAGGGTTGTGGATTTTTCTGCTTCTGCTTTTAGTGGCATATAATTCTATCTAATATTTTATCATAGATTTATATCTAATACAATTATTGAAATATTTATACCTCAATACACCATGTAGTATTGCTATTATTCCTATTTGTACTATGTTCCTTTATTTTGCTCTTCTTTGGATTGAGGTGAGGATTTTGCTAGTTCATTCATTTATTTGTATTTTTCTAATATTTCCTTTCTAGCAGCATATTATTTATACTCTCTATTACTATTTTAGTTGTTATTCTAGAGATTATGCTAGGCACCCAACTCATTAAAATCTAATATAAATTATTAGTTTTACATTTTCCTAAACAACACTAGGACATTACAACATATTAATTTACTTTAAGCCTTTTCCCAACTTACATGCCATTTTTACTGCATATTTCAATATATTTAACCCTCCATGCAATATTGTTATTTTTCTAAGTCATATGTGTGTGCTATTTATTAAATATCTATACATTTATCTTTCAAAGTTTTACTGTTTTATTCTTATCTCATCATTTTACTTAGGCCTGTAGAATGCCAATTAGTATGTGGATTTGCTAGTGTCTATCCTCTTAATTTTATTTTACTGGAAAATACATTAATTTTACATTAAATTTATATTTAATATTTGTAAACATAGGCTCTCACATTATATTTTGGCATGAGGAATCTACTTCATTTTCTTCTGTGTTCCATTGTCCAGTTTAATAATATGACCTCATTGTTTGTCTTCTTAAGGAGTTATCTACCTTTTTCCTTTGATGTTGTTAAGATTATTTTATTGTCTTTCACCTGACATAGTTTTTATTGAAATGTAGCTTTAAGTTGCTTCTTCATTTTCTCCTACCTCTTCTTGTTGAGATCAAAGTGACATTATGTTAGACGTTTTCCTCTGTTCTCATTATTTCTCACCTCTCTTTTGTATTTTCCACCATTTTGTCTCTTCATGCCTCATTTGAAAATTTTCTTTGGGCCCTTTTTCCTATTCATTAAATATTATATGTTGGGCACGTAAAAAAATTGAGAAGCATGTACATAACAATATAATTGTTATAGATAAATAAGTCAAGTTGTGGATAAAATGTCAATCTATGAGACTCATTTCTATTTTTATATACTAGTAGCAAAATAACATGAAATAAAATGTTTTCATTGTCCAGTAAATTAGCATCAAAATAATTAAATATCTAGGAACAAAATCAAAATATGATATATGTAATTTTTATGCTACAAACTAGAAAACATTACTCAGAGATATAAAGAAGTTCTAAGTTTAATAAAGAGATATACTTTCTTGTATACTATAATCTTCTGTTTCCTGATCTGGATACTATTTACATGTAAGTGAAAATTTATATAGCTACTTATTTTTGATGTTCATATTTTTTAAATCTAGGTGATACTTCATTGAAAAGTCCATTAGAAAAACTAAACAGGACAATTAAATGAAAGACCTATGGGCAGAAAATTCTCAGAGAATAGGAAAAAAAGGATTAAAACAACTATATAGAAAGGTGGAGTTATAATTATAGATATAGATGTATATAAATTCTACATATAAAAATGACATGGATAACTTGCAAGGATATTTGCCAGATCCTCAACTTGCATGATTTCCTTTTCCTAGTGATCTGTCAAACATATGTCTTCAAGCAAGAAATTGAGATGTTTCTCCTTTATCATTCCCACTTAAATAAAATAGTACATTTTACCCATTTTGAATTTTAGTAGTACATATTTAAGTGTTAAAACTTCCAAAATGGCAAAGAAAAGAACAATTTAAAATATTAGTATTCATAAAACTTCCTTTGATCAAGACACCATACACCAACAACAACTTCATGTCTTTCTGCTTCAAGATATTTCTGTCATTGAAAATAATGTATTTTGGCCCACACTAGTATGTTCTGAATTCAGAAATTTTTTGAAGAAGGCAGTAATAGTGATGGCAATTTTAATTTAATAAACTTACGTTTTCATACTCTATCCATTGACTGAATGTGTGTTGTTCTTCTGGGAGTGTCCTGAGATAGCAAAAGAGCGTCAGAAAGAAATATGGAAGGCTTTAGCAGTAAATTATACTCAGATGACAAACTCATAGCAAACTACCATGCTTTGTTGTCTGACTATAGATGTTTATCTGTTTTATTTATTTATCAATCTATCTAGTACGTAGAATATCAAATTTCTAACATACAAACAAATATGCCGGAAAATACAGACTTGCTGTCAACTTGAGTATCCACATTTTCTCCATTCTTAGAATTGAAAAGCATTTTGATGAATATTCTTGTTCATGAACCTACTGTTTCTCATTTGCATATTCATATCATATCCAAAAATACAATCAAGGACATATTGCCTACAACATTATAAAGTCATTTTTATTAATTACAACTAATTCCTTTCTCAGAGGTCTATATGCTGTTCCAACTCTGTCTTAAGCATAACCATAAAATAAAATTACTCTCCAAGCTATATATTATGATTCTAAATTGTCCATATTTATTTCTCTTGCCTTTTCATGTCACTTTTAAATGTACTACACAATTCAAATTTGACCTAAATATTTTTTTAAATAATATCAATTTTTTTAAATATTAAAATTAATAATTTCCAATTGTTTACCCAAACTTCACTTAATTATAATTTCACCAACAAAAACAACTCTCTCAATCAATGTTTCTCATCTTCTGTAGTAGTGAAAATATGGGCCTTCTAATTTTTTTGTTGTGGGGCCTGTATTTTATACTGTAAGACATTCAGCAACATCATGGGCTCTACCCACTAGATGCCAGTAGCAATTCTTCTTTACCATACCACCCACCCCTAGTTGTGACAACTGAAAAGATCCTCAGACATTGCCAAATATCGCTAGATTGACAAAATTTTCCCTTCTTGAGAATTACTGCTGTAGGTGAAAGACTGATAAGTAGCATATTTAGTATTTTTTAAGTGTTAGAATTGCTTTTTTTGTAATTCCCCAAAATTGAGAAAGTGAATGACTTTAATGTCTGGGTAACAAATCCCTCTTGCAAGATAGCTAGCTTCAAATTAGCTGTTTTAGCATAATGGAAAGAGGGATTGAATCAATTTGTCAGTTGTCAATCATGACAGTAAGTTGTGATGATTATTATTGATTCTTGACCTATAATTACAAAGGCCTATAAATTTAAACACTGAGTTCAAACATTTTCCCTGTTCCATCTATGTATATACACATGCAAGTTTTCCCAACACTCTCATTAATAAATATGAAAATAAGATCAAAATTGATTAAATGAGAATAATCAAATAAATGAGAGTAATTAATTGTTCTCATTTAGGAATAAGTAATTTAATTTACTCAAATATACTCAAGTAAAAAAATTAGTTCCATAAACTGTATGAGACACATTTCTAATAAAATAATCCTTAAATATTAATATGAATTAATATCAGAAATATTCATTATGAACTACTTTGCTCTAATAATCATTAGGAAAATAACTCATTTTGGAATAATTATTTGATTTCTTAATACTATATAACAGGAAACAATAAGAATGCATTTAAATTTCCCTAATTTTTTTTTTTTTTTTTTGAGACAGAGTCTCGCTTTCTTGCCTAGGCTAGAGTGAGTGCCGTGGCGTCAGCCTAGCTCACAGCAACCTCAAACTCCTGGGCTCAAGCAATCCTACTGCCTCAGCCTCCCAAGTTGCTGGGACTACAGGCACGAGCCACCATGCCCGGCTAATTTTATATATATACATATTAGTTGGCCAATTGATTTCTTTCTATTTTTTTTTTTTTTATAGTAGAGACAGGGTCTCGCTCAGGCTGGTTTTGAACTCTTGACCTTGAGCAATCCGCCCGCCTCGGCCTCCCAGAGTGCTAGGATTACAAGCGTGAGCCACCGCGCCCGGCCAATTTCCCTAATTTTTTCCCAGAGTTGTATGATAGTAGAATCAATACAACTTTCAAAAATAAACATATATTACTTTAAGATAAAACTCTGTAGGAGAAAGGGAATAAAAGTAGGCACTTAAGGCAAAAAAAAAAAAAGAAATTATGTAAACTTTCTGGCTGTCACAAAAGAACTGATTTGTAAAAATAATTAGTTGGATGATTATGTATATTGTAAGGAAACAAAACTTCATCTAAACTTACTGAGTAATATTGAAAGATATGACAAGCTATATATGCTGGATACAGTATCAGGAGCAATTTTAGGATATTCTGAAAAAGAATTATGAAGAATAAAACATTAGAGCAAAACTGATAAATAATTAGGAAAACGGAGGAACATCAGTAAGTGTGAAAATGAATTATGAAAAACATCACATCAGAGTAATTTCGTTGTAAGCAACAATGCAAATTGAATAACTGCTGACTATTTACTAAAATTAGAAGATATATAGATGATAGATAGATACATACATGATACATAGGTAGATATAAATATAATGAGAGTTTCCAGAGAGACAGAAACAATAGGATATATAATCATCCCTCATTATACATGGGGGATTGGTTCTAGGACCCACATGTATATCAAAATCCATACATACTCAAGTTCCAAAGTCCTACCTGTAAAACCCACCTATGTGAAAAGTTATCCCTTTATAAATACTCATTTCACATCCCATAAATACTGTATCTTCAATCTGCCTTTGGTCGAAAAAAATTCACATAAGCATGGACCTATGTAGTTCAAGCCTGTTTTGTTCAAGGGTCAACTATATAATGACATAGATATAGATACAGATACAGATTTAGATTTAGATGTAGACAGATATAGACATTGATGTAGATATATAGCAGGGGATTTATTTTTATTTATTTTATTTTATTTTATTTTTTTCCTTTCCTAACTATGATGGTATAGCAGGGGATTTATTGGGGAAATCGTCTCACATGATTATGGAGGCTGAGAATTCTCACTATTGGCCACCTGTAAACTGGAGAATTAGAGGAGCTGTAGAATGTCTCAGACCAAGTCCAAAAGCCTCAGAACCAGGGAAGATGATAGAGTAAGTTTCACTTCAAAGCCAAAGGCCTGAGAAGCTGGAGGGGTGAGTATGGGAGGCCACTGGTGCAAGTCTCAGAGTTCAAAATGGCCAGTAGACCTGGAGTTCTGATGTCTAAGAGTAGGAGAAGAAAGGTATCCCAGATCCAATAGAGACAGGTAGAAAACAAAATAATTAAAAATAAAACCCGGGCTAATTCTGTATCTTTGAATTGCCATTTTCCTTCAAATCTTGATATATTTTCATCCTCAACAGTATCAGATGTTATAGTAAGTATATTTTGTGGGATATCTTTAAAATTGATATGATACTTTTGTTTAAACCATTGATGTATATATATAGTATGCCAGGCGTCCTCAAACTACGGCCCAAGGGCCACATGCGGCCTGCTGAGGACATTTATCCGCCTCTAGGGTATTTTTGCCCCTGCTGCCTGTGCTGCTTAGCAGCCGACTGGTCCAGGGCCCACAGTGCGCATGTGTGGAATGTGCCCCGCACTCTACAACGGCCCTCCAACGGTCTGAGGGACAGTAAATGGCCTCCTGTTTTAAAAGTTTGAGGACCCCTGTAGTATGCTAAAGACTAAAGCTTTTGCAACTAATTTAAATTATTAATATAATAAAATAGTTATCAATAAAAAACATGTTAAGGAGTAGAGAGTATATAACAATTTTTTGGAGGTTACAGAAGCAAAAATGGTTTCAAAATCCTATATTGTAGCACAACAACCACATAAATCCTGAACAAAAATGAATTGTTTTCTCAGAGAAATTGGTTTAAGGAAATAAGGGGGGAAAGTTTATATATTTAAATAAAATTATTTTAAAAATAATTTTTTAATTATTACTCTCACTTTAAGTAGTACAAAATGACTTTAATGATAGAACTATTTGATTGATAGAACTATTTTATTGATAAAACTAATTGGTTAACCAATTTTTAGATTAAACAGCTAAAAACTTGTCACAAAAAATATTCTCATATATATATTGAAATGAGGATCAGGCAAAATAGAAGAAAATACATGGGATTTAGACACCCTAGAAAAAGTTCAAATGCCAACTTTGCTACCTTCTACCTGTTTAATCTTAAGCACATATCCTAATCTCTTCAAATCTTAGTTTATTATGCTAATATGAAGAATAAGGATATTCTTGTTTTTTATCTGAGAATTTTAATGAGTATTATTTATACTAATCAAAAATTTTTCTTGAACAAATATATGAACAAAAATCTATTTTTTGAAATTGAACAACTATTAATCTTTTTTGAAACAGTTCAATAGATAGTTGCAATGAATAATTTTACTGTATTTATCATTGATTTTGCTGAAGGCACTTATTCATATACAACTTTGCTAACAGTATCTACTTACAAATCCCCTGAAACTTTACAACAGTCATCTTACATGTGTTTCTAGGAGTTCTATACGTTTCTAAATCTTTCACTTTTTAATCATCAGTCTTACCACTAATCTATTAATAAAATATCATGTAACTTATTTTGAAAGCTTCAAAGGCTTTAAAAATGTAATGTTATATGATGCTTATGCTAATATTCCCCCTGACAATCTGCCAATTACAATGTTGAAGAAAAAGAAACAAAATATAATATGGATCTATTCGTTAAATTTCTTTGAAGTCATTATGGAAACAATTCAATAAATAATTCAGGGAAGAAAGACAAATAAACATAAACAACCAGGCTTAAAGCCATACATTAGTGTTCAAATTTAGAAAGCTAGTATAAGAGACCAAAAGAGGAGGAGAAATCTTAAGAGATAATAATGATATTTTATTTTCACTTTTGATAAAGCTGATAATTGACCTTTTGTTTTTACCAATCTAAATTGATAACTAATTATTTCTTGGTGAACATCTTAGCACAGACTATACCATTTTTCCTATTGAAGTATAACTATTTCTATTAATGATAAATTCAAGACTATTATTTACATTATGGATTTTAATATAATTTAACATATGTGTATCACTTTGTAGCTTTCAAAAATATATTAGAATATTTCAATACATAAATGAAAGGAATGTTTATAACTTGTAGCTGAGACTCAAAGTTATACCTTCTGATTCTAATATCATTTATGAATTTATATGAAATTACAATATTTATGGAACTCAGCAGATAAAGATAGAAAGAGGAACTTTTCAGGAACAATTAAATCAGCCTAGAATATGTTTTCAGACTGGTGTAAAGTCAGCAACCTTGATTACTTTGCAGAGCATGGAAACCTGATTTATTCATGTTTTGGTGTTCGCAGAATAAGTATATAAATATATTTTAAAGACAGGTGAGAATTATGCATAAGTCTTTCAGATGTATAATAAGGATAATTTATAAAATATCAGACTACCATAAGCCAAGCAGTAAAACTAACTGAAAATATTTCTTACATCCAATGTGCCTCTTCTTGAGATATGAAATGTGAACTCCACTTTTATTTTCTATGCTAATCAGAAAGATTGATTATTGTATTATATGGGTGGAAAATAAAATATAATTTTATATAAGATTTAGAATAATTTTGTAGTCCTCTAATACAATTTTCTCACTGCTAAAAATGTTAAAGTAGTATATTAGAATGAAGATCATTGGCTCCTCATTATTTATTTAGAATGTCTTGTAAAAAATTTATTGGAGTAAACTAATCAGTAACATTACTTTTTTCTGTATAAAATTCTGTAATTTGTGCTTTTGACAACTTTAAGAAATCTGTCATACCAAAATATTGATTTTAAACATTAAGCAGCATCTTATTATACTATTTAAATTCAACACTTTCTTTATTTGAAGATTCTCTTATTTGAAGACTTCAAATAAGTCTTCAATAAGTAAGTATAACAATGATAGCTCAGATTATTAAAAAGTACATAAATGATAGTAGAACAGTTGAGTTCTAATTTCTTAAAATTGACATTAGAATTCATATTATTTGTGATGAAAGACAACCATAATAAAGCATTCACTGAAAATTGGAATTTGAAACATTTATCTTCTAAATCTATGGAAAGATAAGAGAGAAAAAGGGAACACATGCAAAATGAATTCTACCTTCATTCAACTTAATGAAATGCAAAGAAACACTGTTTTAAGTCAATCACGTTAGGAAATAAAATATTTTAGCAGTTACCTTGGTGGTTATCTAAAATCATCAAACTGTAAAGACACATAAGAATATTTCAACATGATTCCTTATTTGCATGAGTACTTACTTTAAAAAAAAAGCTTTCTGTTTAAATTATCTATTGTGATTTCTAGATAAATTACTGAAGCTCTTGGCTTTAAACTTTGGAAAAAGCGTAAGAGACAAAATAGGAGTGATCTAATGAAGATAATGGTGACATTTAATTTTCACTTTTGCTCTAAGATGATAATTGAATTTTTGTGCTTACCCATTTAAAATAATAACTGTTTATTTCCTGATAACCATCTGAGCATAATAAGCTCTTTCTAAAACCCTCAATGTTTTTACACTTTTCTCTCAATATATGTATTTATGACAAACAATACTAGCACATTAAAGAAAGTGTTACTATTAAAACTAACATGGCAAGTACTTTAAATATTTTTTATTTCTGTTGTACTTTTGGTACTTTTTCTCTTTTGTACTTTCAATACTTTTACTTTTTTGCTTTCTTTTGTACTTTCTTAGATTGCATATCACTATAATCATAATCCGCCTGCTGAAATGAAACACTACTATCCCAACTGCCAGCTACTAGCATGGTTTCTTGGTTCATATATGGATTTTCTGGAAACCTTTAAGTAGTTTAGTCATATTATAAGGGGTATGTCTTCAGCATTATCACAATTACCACATTTATAATTATAATTCTCCACCATTCTATTACTGTTTAACATTCTTTACTATTAGGGCACATACTGTGTTAAAGTTGAATATTACACCTTCGTGATATTTAATTTTGAATTATAAATCATATTTTTAAGCCAATTCAACTAAATTTTTATACTTGCACTTTTCAAATGTATTTGTGTAACATAAACCAAATTTTCTTTACTACTTTCTATGATTAGGGCAAATTTCACAAGCAGGTGAACAGAAAGTACTAGGCATTTGGTACTCCTGTTTACTAAATACTATGTTCCAGAAAAATGGTAAGATGGCATTTTCTTTTCTCCAAGGCAATCATAACTGAAAAGCTCGCTTTTGCAAATGAAATGCAAACCAATGTGACTTAGCAGGAATTAAGTTGTATCAGTTAGAGGTGGGAGGTTTAAGAGCAAGCATGTGAATTACAAGCCGTACCTCCTCTGCTGCAGTGATCTTGGAGGTGCATGTTGATGTGAAGCCTCCATCAGCCTCAGTGAAGGAGAAGAGTTACCCTGACAACCCACTATGTCTTTACTGGACTTAGAGCATCAGTGGTATATAAAACTTACCATGTTAAGAGGCTGGCATGTTTTGGTGGTTTGATACCTCATCATAGCTTAGTATAGTATCACTGATTCACAGAGAGAAAAATTAAACTGGATTTTATATACAGAATAATATAAACACCTGGAAAGAAATACACAAATTATTTTAATAGTTATTGATATTTTATACTTATTTTAGTAATAATAACAATAATCAGGAGATAATATATTTAGATGAACAACTAACATTCTGCGCTTCGGCTACCTATTTACATTTTCTTTGCTTGTTTTGTTTTTCTTAACCAGATAAATGATTATAATTTTCCTGTATCAAAAACAAAATAGTAATACACACAAACACACACACACTCACTAACTCATACCTCTTATTCCGTCAAGATAACAAAACCATGTTTATATATGCAGTCAGCATACATTGTCACATTTCTCTTATTCTTTTGATATATTACATCACTTTTTTTCCTCCTATATTTGTACTACTACAGAATTTAAAGAAAAAACAGGATATAAATAATGTTCCTTGGTCAAATAGAAGGCTATATTACTCTATATTGCATTGCTATTGCATGGATTTTATTAAGATTAATCTTTTTGCCTTTCCATTGGAATCTCATCAGGTTTCTTAACGGATTCCTTTTACTAGATGTCAACAAATTTATTCCTGATTCTATTACATTATGAAGCAATGCCTGCTGGCAGTAGTAGAGTTAAAGTGTTCTGTGATATTTCTACCACATTTCATAGCTTTAGTAACAACCATAAATAATTGTCAGATGTGAAACTAAAAGGTAAATTTTGACTTGAAACTTTAATCAAGTGTCGAATTGGTTCAGCATAGTTAAATTTTAGTGCTATTTTTCAATTTGTAGATGTAAATGGTGCCAATTCTCCAGTTTAGGCTTTTCAGAACCATGATAATTTTAGTAAGCATACATTAGTTATTTAGAATTAAAGTATTTTATGTTCAGAAAGCAACTGCAATATTTTTTCTGATTTGCTTTATTTTTGTAATAGAAAATCTACTGTAAACTATATTATTTAAAAATTCTGTGAATTAAATAAATTATGTATTTGTGTTTGTAAAATGCTATACATCAAAATTCAGTCTTAACATTTCTAAATAATGTAGATTTGCCTCCTATACCAGGTTGGATCTTTTTGTTCACACCAAATAATAAGAAGGCAAAGAAATGCATATGCACTGGCTACTCAGGAGCATTGTCTGATACATATTAGGTTTCGAGTCACTAAGTATTCAACCATCAGAGTGGTAACCAAAGTAGACATTGCCTGACCTATTCCAGGGAATGATTCTTTCATTTGAAGGTTTTAAATAAAAATATAAGGAACATAATTTTCTTTTTTAGACTATTGTATTGCTTCTTTAATAAAACTATTTTAACCATAATTTTGATTGGCATAATCAACAGTCTTTTATAAATCAATCATGTACATAAAAGGGGCAAACAAATTATACGATGGTATGCATTACGTAAATTATGTAATTTAGCTTTTACCTTTAGACTATGTGATTTCTATATTTTTAATAGAATAAGTATAAATCTAGTATTCAGAAGAAAATATATTTTCACTGATGATCAAGTTAACATTTTTGTCTAGTACATAATTGTAAATGCCTAGAATCTATCTCTTCTATCTTTTCAACAGATAGTTTTGGAGTAAAAGCACAAAATGCTCAGTTTTGATTTCATTTTAACTATTAGTTAATATGAGAGTTATGCAACCTCCTTCTGGTAATTACGTTCACTCACATTCAGTTTGACAATAATAATGTGTTAATATTTTTCTCATAGAATAGAAAGTATCTACCAGAAATATTCATCTTATATGTGTTAACAGAGATACGATAATGTTTGTCATATCTGCTGCACTAAGGGCAATAACTAAAATCATGAAGATCTAACCACAGATCAAATAGTGAAAAGATAACCATAGATCAAATAGTGGCAATGATGTGGATCATGGGAATTCTCATATAATCTTGTAAGAGTATAAACCAACAAAGCAGTTCTTCAAAACTGAAGGAAAAAGCTTAAGCCCATTATCCAAAGTGAGGTGACACAAGATCTGGAAAATGAGCTCCACATCTACTTGCCATCAAATTGGTACTGATTGACTAAAACTATGGTGCTCAAATGGTGGTAGTGTACACCAGGGATTGGGGAGGGGGAGATCCACATCTTAGGGATGTGGCGAGCATTGTGGGGGGAAAGGGAATACCTCTAACCCTTCATAGGGAAAGGCAAAGATATACAATGTGACCAAAATGTCAAAAAAAAAAAAAAAACAACTTTTATTGGGTGGTGGGCAGGTGGGAGGACGGGGGAGGAGGGAAAGAGTATATACTTATATAATGGGTGTGGTGTGTACCACCTGGGGGTTGAACACGCTTGAAGCTCTGGCATGGTGGGGAGGGGAGGGGTGGCAGGGGCAATATATGTAACCCTAACAATATTTGTACCCCCATAATATGGTGAAATAAAAGGAGAAAAAAAACTGATGTTGAAGATACAGATTCTATCAATCCAGTATTTTTACTTCTTGCTTATATCATAGAGAAAAAGTTCTTAAATTTGCTCACAAAAGTCATGAACTAGCATATTCATCACACCAGTGTTTGTACTACAAAACAATTCAAAGTTACTGTCCATTTATGGATTAGTTTGATAAGGCTGCCATAATAAAATACCACAGACTGGTGGTTTAAATGATAGAAATTTATTTTCTCACTGTTCTCAAGTTTGTAAGTCTAAGATCAACATGGTGGCAGGTTGGTTTCTCCTGAGGTTTTCTCTGTGGCTTAGAGATAGCTACCTTTTCTCTATGTCCTAACATAGCCTTTTCTCTGTATTTGTTCGTACTTGGTGTCTCTTTATTTTCTTATAAGGACATCAATTATATTGGATACATTGTCTTGCCCTTATGATCTCATTTAACTTTAATTACCTTTGCAAAGACCTATCTGCAAATATAGTCATATAGGGGGCTACAGTTTCAACATATAAATTGGTGAAGGGCATATGGTCCACACAATCACCAATATGGATAAAATTTTAGGTGTATTTATGTAATAAAATAGTAAATAAAAATGAAACTAAATTATATCAGTCAGCTTAAGCTAAATTATTCTGTGATAAGAAATTATCCCATTTGCTTTCAAGAACAAAATGTATTACTTTCTCACACTACATCATCAGATAATCTGTGACCCGTTCTCCTCCCTTTGCATAGAAATCCCCCTATACAATTCAAGCCTTTCATGGAAAAGAGGAAGAAGTCACAAAAACAGACCACTGACACCACTTTCTCCATATTTCATTGCTCAAAACAACTCATTTCCAATTGTGACATAAACAGCACAGGGATAATTCATCCACTGGAGAAGGAGCAGATATTTCACACTATACCACAAAAAGAAATCAACTTAGCTTTTAGATATCAGAATGGATAAATATCACATGAAAAGTGACAAATGACAGAAGGGCTAGAAACAGGACAATTGCAAGAGCACTATCAGATGGTGAACTGCAGCCAATAGCACACACTTAGTTACCTACTAAAGGTCCTCCTCAATTTCTTACTAAAAAAGATATCTTAGTTGGAGTCAGCCTCAAGGAGAGGAGGAGATAAATCAAGATGGAAGATAGAGAAAGGCACTTCTGGGAAGGTTTTTTTTTTTTTTTTTTTTTTTTAATTTTCCTTCAATAATAGGAAATCTCTTTTCATGTCCCTTCTCTTCTTTCTTTCTTTGGTTGTTGGTGAGAGACAATGTTTGGGACTGCAAAATTCATCTTATTGAAATTCATCTTATTCATCTTCATATTGACAGAAAGACCAAAAATTGCACCTACAGCCACCTAGAACCTTGATACTATTGCACTACTGAAGGAACTTTGAACCGTACCTCAAGATATTTTGTTGTGTGAGGAAAAGTAATTTGGCAAGCCACTAAAAGACATATATTTGTTTTATTTTTATCAATCTTGATATTAATCCAAAATCTATCTTGATAGCAAAATCAAAGCTAATTGAGTAGGAAAATATAAAAGGAAGAAGACATGATACACAGATTGGGAGCAAGTAGAATTAAGATGAGGATTAAGAAGAACTTCCTTGAGAGTTGAGTTCACAAAATACAACAAATTGATTCTACAATTAATTTATAAATTAATTCAAGACTACCAACTTCAAATAGACCATATATATTTTCTGACATTTCTACTAATTTCCTCTGTTCAACTCACTTTTGATTTCCCACAGTATTGATCTCCACTCTTTTCAAACCTCCATGTTCCACTCATCCTGACTCTGTTTTCACTAGAAGACATCTCTCTCTTTAGACAAAGCTCTTAAAAGAGAACCTTCTGATCATTATCTACATCAATCTTATAATTAATCATAGCCTCATCTTCCCCCTCCCTGCCTTTCTCTTACAATTGAGAACTACTTCTTTCTCTCATCTAAAGACAACATTTCCACCATTTCTTGACGTTCTGTTCTTTCCCTCTTTGTCCAGAATCATGTTTTTATTTATCGTTTCTCTCCTTTTAAAACTCCTCTCAACTGGATTTATAAAAAATCCTAAAACCTCTTGCTCTTATGTGTCAGATCAAATCTTTTGTCTTTTTTGTTTGTTTGTAAGTCTGCTTTTAGCTTATGGATGTGTAGATTTTTGTCATATTCTTCATATATGCTGGATATTTGTGTTTTGAAAACTGTTAGACATATCTAGAATAAACACTTTTCCCACTCTGTCCCATGTATGTGCATACTATTAATTTTGACTCTTGATAATGTAAAATTCTTTCTTTTAATGTGGCCAAATATATAGTGTCCATTTATAGTTAGCTTTTGTGTTTTTTCTAGAAAATATTTGTCCCCTTCAAACTCATAAAGCTATGTTTCTGTTTTTTTTCTGAAAGTTATATTGCTTAACAATCCACATTTTGAAATACTATACACTAAGTAGAAATTATATTTTTAAGATTTGAAGAGTGAAATTTTATTTTTTGCACATTAAAATCCATTTGAAAATATCTTTATTGAAAAGCCCATTTCTTGACTGTCTTGTGATGTTGTCTTTGTCACTTTTCAAGTCACTACATATGAATGTGTCTCTAAATGCTGTATTCTGCTTCATTTGTCTATTTTGTATGTTTTTCTCAATATCTCATTTATGTTTGTAAGTCCAGATAACTGGTAACAGAAATAATTCAGCTTTGTTATTATCATCCAAGATTGTCTTGGAAATTTTTGTCCTTTTACATTTTTATATTAATGTTATAATTTTTTCTTAATTTCCATTAAACAACAAAAAAATCCTATTATAACTCTTTTGAATCTATAGGTAAATTTGAAGAGATTGACATTATTATAAAATAATTCTTCTAATCCATGAACATGGTATATTTTCCTATTTCCTTAAAAATTTTTAAATCTTTTCAATATGCTTTAATAGTTTTCATTAAAAGGTTTGACACATAACTTGCTAGATATAGTTTTAGGCTTTTAATAATGGTACTGTTACTCTACTTGAGAAATATTTTCCATTTTTGTTGGTAGCATTTAAAAAATTATTTTTATACATCTAACTTGTAATCAAGGCTGTTGTAAAATTTTCCTATACATTTTCATAGGATATTTTTAGAATTTTTTGGATGTTCTCAGTACATATTACCACTATCTTTTCCATTCTGTATTCATTTTATTTATTTTTCTCTTTTTCTTGCACTACCGCACTACCTTGGACAACTATTACAATGTTGAACAAAAAAGATAATAGTGAGTATCTTTGTCCCATTCTTTATTTTAGGAGGGAAGCTTATAGTATTTCATGATTATGTGTGATAGATCTGATGGGTGTTTTGAAATACTCATTTTTAGTTTAAAGAAGTTCATTCTATTTCTAATTTGTTAAGATTTATTTTTATCATAAACTAATAATTTTTGTCAAATCTTTTTCTGCATTATCTAGGTTATCATAAAATATTTATTTTTCTGATAACATGGTGGCATACTTTGATAAACTTTCAAATATAAAATGACTCAGGAATGAATATTCCTGACATAAAACGTTTTGCTATTTTTCTATTATTGTACATGATTGGATTCAATCTGCTAATATTTTTTTAAATGTTTGTATCTACATTCATGGAGGAGATTATTTAAAATTTTATTTTTTGTGTGATATTCTTATCAGGCTTTGGCATAAATACTTTCTAAAGAAAATTAGGAAATGTTTTATTTTCTTCTATTCTTAGAATAGTTTATATAAGATGGTATTATTAATTCCTAATTGTTTAGAAGTATTTACTTCTAAGAACAAGAGAACTTGGAGATTTGGGGTATAGTGAACATGGATTTCATTTTTTTACCTAGGATCAAGCCTAGAAACTAAGATTTTGAGATTTCAAACATTTTATTTCTAAAAAACAAATACAGTTTCCTACTCTTGATTATGTATCAAGTTTAACAATTCTTATTCTCAAGTTTAACTAAATTCTTACAGTAGAAACCTATTTTCAAGAAAATGAAAGAGATGCTAACACATTCAAAATAAGCCAAAGTGACAATACAGTAAAACATAGCAATATTTTCAGATAAGCATTATTATAATATGCCGTATTACTTCAAAAATAATTTTTAAGAATAAGGGTCTAATTCCTATTTTATTAAAGAGTATCAAACCAGTGTGAAACAAAAAAGGAAGTTTGGTTAAATTAAGAGTATAGTCTGTAGATGATGATGTAATAAATTATTCTGAGAGATTGCAGTATGTGATTTATCAATCAATAAAAAAGATATCAAATAAAAATCCATGTTGTTCATCTAAAATTTTAGTTCTTATGTAACATCTTAAAAGGATGAAAGTGTCCTATATTAATTATTGTCTTAATTGTTCTTTTTAAGGCATTTTTAATTTGGGGTTAGTTCAATATTCCAAAAACATAACCAGGAAAAATTATTGTCCATAAATAACAACCACAGTATTTTCAAACTTATTTTTCATTATCTGTAACCTAAGAGCCAGTAGAATAGGATTTTTTTGATATTCTAAAACAAAGGGAAAATAAGTGAAAGCCAAATAATATGCCATATATTTGCAATTTTTACATGCTCTTCATAAAATTGAACCTACCATGAAATCATAATGAAATTATTACTTGTTGTTGTTTATTTATCATTTTATTATAAAAGGAGAACTTACTGCATTCAATATATTTTGACAAAGATAATATAGTAGGCAAGGGAAAATATGAGAGAACAATTTCAACTCATTTGGCAGTATAGTGTACTGTCAGGAATGTTTAGATATTACTGACTTGCCAGACTGGTTATTTGTACTGAGAGTTACTCTCTAAAATGTTTCCAACCTGACTGAAAATGAATCAATATTTACTGATGAAAGAATATACATCTTTGAAAGAGGCAGACAAACTCTGAAATTGGTCTCTTACCACCTGAAACTCCCATCAGTGTATAGTCTGTGGAATGTAGAACAAAATAGCATTACCTTTGACTTTTAATTGATTTTAGTTGTTGGAAGACACTAAACTAATCAATAACCGTAATAATGGCAGGAACTAAGGTCTCATGTTTGGAAGTTCACTAAAAAATATTATCTGTATTCAAAGGAAAGTGAAGGTAATAGACACAAGTTCTCTACCATAAAATGCCTCCCAAAGTAGCTACAGTGACTTGCAAATCAATATAATCCCCAAATAATGAAAGATATGCAGAGTCTTCCAATTGAGTTCAATAGCAGAAAGTGGTTATAAAATAAATACAAGAAGGTGCCATGCACCTTCCCAACTGCTGCCTTCCATGGACCCAAGCAGAGGAGGTACCCGTCAGCCCACAGTATCCATTGCCAACATATTGTCACATTGATATTAATAGCACTGCCACTGCCATCTGGGTAGCAATATAGCAGCTTTCACAGATAGACTTGGGCAGAAGGAGAGCCCCACCATTGCAACTTCCTGGCAAGGCACCGGCATCTTTCTGGCCCTGGCAGCTATGGGTGGCCCAGGTGCTGTAGCCCAACAAACCACCCCACCACTAGCTGTATTCTGTAACCCAGCCAAACCCCCAACTTGTCCAGTCTTCCACCAAGGTTTCACAACCCACCTAGGTGACAGCCTATGTCTCATGACCTGCCCAGCCACCTGCCAAGTCCTGTGACCCACTCTGTCACTGGATGCAGTCCAGTGATGCATCCAGGTACCCACCCAGGTCTTGCAACCCTTCCAGATGCTGGTCAAAGTCACAACAGCTGCCTCCATGGAAAGGGCTTGCCCAGATCTCTGCACAAGCTTTCCACAGCAACACAGGGACCCACCCACCCAGCAATCTGAAAGATATTCCCAACACCAGCTTGGAATGTAATAAAAACACGGGAATGGTACAATGCAAGAGAATAACTCATTACAGGCTCTTACTGCATCTGCCCCTCTCTCCAGGGGTCAATGCCCTGGAGAAGGACACAGAAGTGCTATCTAGGGATTTATCCTCCTTACCAAGTAAGAGAGTTCTGAGCAATGGAGAACAAGTGCACCACAAACCTATCATCCCTAAGCTGAGAAAAGATGTTTCAGATAAGAAGAAACCAGTAAAAGAATTCTGGCAACATGAAAAACAAGTTATTCTGACACCCCAAAGTATCACCATGATCTACATCAATGGACCCCAAACAAAAGGAAATTGTCAAAATGTCAGAAATGGAATTCAGAATATGGATGGCAAATGAAAAGAATGCAATTGAAAAAACTGAAAATCAACAAAAAGAAACCAAAGAAAAATATTTTCAGAACATGAGTGAAAAATATGAGAAACCCACTAAAGAGGTAGACAGCATAAGAAAGAATGTAACAGAATTTAACGGAATGAACAATTTAGGGAATTACAAAACACAGCAGAAAGCTTCAAAAACAGACTAGACCAAGTAGAAGAATCTTAGAACTTCCAGACAAGGCTTTTGAACAAACCCATACAATCAAACATGCATACAAAAGAATAAAGAAGAATGAATAATCACCCAGAGAAAGCTGGGATTATGAGGAATGAGCCAATATACAAATTATTGATATCCCAGAGAGATGAACAAAAGCAAAATACATGGAAATCCTATTCAAGGGAATTATTGAGGAGAACTTCCCTGGTATCAACAGAGACTCAGATATCCAGATACAAGATGATAATCAAACACTGGAAAGATTCATAGCAAATAAGACATCTCCAAGATGACCACATAGTCATCAACCTGGCCAAAGTCACAAAGAAGGAGAAAATTCTTTAAGCTGCAAGATGAAACCAACAGCTAACTTACAAAGGCAAACCCAACAAGCTAACAACAGATTTCTCAGCAAAGACCTTACAAACCAAAAAGTATTATCCCTATTGCTATTCTTAAATAGAACAACAGCCAGCCAAGAATGTTGTGTCCTGAAAAACTAAATTCATAAATGATGAAGAAATAAAGACCTTTCCAGACAAGTAAACACTAAGGGATTTGGTCACTACTACACCTGCCTGACAGGAAATGCTCAAAAATGCATAAATGGAACAGCACAATAGATACCAGACAGTGCAAAAATATCCAAAGTTAATGCTCACAGCTTTTACAAGACAATAGTACATGAGAAAAACCAAAACAATAGGTTATCATCCAACATGATAAACAGAATAGCACACTGCATATGAATACCCATACTCAATGTGAATGGTCTGAATGTCCTATTTGAAAAACATAGATTAGCTGAATGGATGAAAAAAACATAACTCAAGTATTTTCTGTCTCCAGAAAACACATCTGACCCACAAGACTTGCACAGACTCAAGGTTAAGGGATGGGGAAAAAATTCCACATAAATGGAAACCACAAGTGAGCAGGTGTAGCCATTTTCATATCAAATAAAATAGACTTTAAATCATTTCAACACCAGACTGGCAGAACTGGACAAAACATTGAAGCAGAAAGTCAACAAAGAAACGCTGGACTTAAGTGGGGCTCTAGAAGAAATGGATGTATACATTTACAGAACATTCTATCTAAAAGCTACTGAATATTCATGCATTCTTCTCATCAACACCTGGGTCATTTTCCAAGATTGATAATATCTTAAGCCAGAAAACAAATCTGAGCAAATTAAAAAACAACAAAAAAAAAACAGAAACCATACCAAGTATCTTCTCAAACCACAGTGGAATAAAACTAGAAATCAATTCTAAGGGAAACACTCAACTCTACACAAAGTCATGTTAATTAAACATCCTGCTGCTGAATGATCCTTGGGTCAATAATGAAATTGAGAAGGAAATCAAAAGATCCCTTGAACTGAACAACAAATGTAACACAAGCTTTCAAAAATCTATGGGATACAACAAAATGACAGAAAGATCACAAATTAACAGCCTAATGTCACCTCTCAAGGAACTAGAAAAAGATGAACTAACCAAACCCAAAGTCAGCATAAGAAAAGAAACAACAAAACTCAGAGCAGAACTAAGTGAAATGGAAGCCAAAAAACAAGAAACAACAACAAAAAAACCTGTAGACCAATATCCTTTATGAACATAGATGCAAAAATCCTCAACAAAATGCTAGCAACCCCAATTCAATAGCACATCAAAAATATAATTCACCATGATTAAGTGTGTTTCATTCTAGGATTCAAGAATCATTTAATATATGCAAATCAATAAATGTGATTCACCACATAAACAGAAACAAAAACAAAGACAACATTATCATCCTAATAAATGCTGAAAAAGCATTTTATAAAATCCAACACCCTTTCAATGATAAAAACCTTCAGCAAACTAGGCATAGAAAGAATATACCTAAAAATTATAGAAGCCATAAATGACAAATCCACAGACAACATCATATTGAATGGGGTAAAGTTGAAAGCAATGCCCCTAGGAACTAAAAAATGACAAGGGTACCTTCTGCCGCCACTTCTATTCAGCATAGTATTGGCAGTCCTAGCCATGGGAATCAGGCAAGAGAAAGAAATAAAGGATATTCAAATTAGGAATGAGAGTTCAAAATATCCCTGTTTGCTGTCAAAATTATCTTATATCTAGAAGATCCTAAAGATTCCACGAAAACACTCCTAGAACTGGTAAATTCAGCAAAGTCTCAAGTTACAAAATCAATGTACACAAATCAGTAGAATTTCTGTAAACTATTAATAATAACAGTCTAGCTGAGAGTCAAATAAAGGACTTAATATTATTAAGTATAAGTGCAAAGGAAATAAAATACCTAGGAATATACTTAACCAAGGAGGTGAAAGATCTCTTCAAGGAGACTGTAAAACATTGATGAAAGAAATCACAGATGGGAATAAAACCTACCTATTTGGTACAATGAACATTATTTTAGTGACAGGCCTACCAAAATCCTTGACTTAAGCCTTATACAAGGTATCCATGTAACAAAAACATTTGTACCCCCTTAATAATTTGAAATTATAAATAAATAAATAAACAAATTAACACTCTGAATTTCAGTTATGCTGCTTTTGGCTGCAAGCATAGAAAAGGCAATTATAATGAATAAAATAAAAAAGTATACTTGCTTATACAACTGAAAGTCCAGAGGTCAGTGGATTCAATCTAGCTAAATCCAGTGGATTTGGTCTATGTCTTTGCAATTTGCAGAGAAACTATAAGTTTCTCTGTGTTCATTCTTAGGGTGGTCTCCCTCAGGGTAACAGAATAACTATTGAAGGTCAAAGTTTCACAATCACAGAACATAAAATCATCAGGTTGAGAAATAATATCTTCTGGTGACTTTCTTTTAGGAAATATAAAACTTCTTTGTTATAAGGCCCCAACAAACCTCTTTTTCAACTCTTTGTCACAGAGTCCGTCATATCCCAAACCTGGGGCAAAGGGATTTTTGCAGCTAATTGACTTAGGGATTATGACAGGATTTATCAGGCTCATCCCTGAGTCTGTCGATGAAATAAGCTTCCCCTTTCTGTGAAAGAAATATGATACCCTGAAAAAAAAAAGTACTCCCAAAAGTAGAAGTGAAAATAAAAGTTCCATATGTTGTCAAACAAAAACTACTAAACCCTATGTTTATGTTTTACCTATCTTTGCTGATGTAATAAAAAATTATATTCAAAAAGCAGATATATGCTTTCCTATAGAAAGGAATTGTTCAAAAAAAGGCAAATGTCCAGCTAAAATCTATTCAGTGTATGCTATACACACACTCATTTTCTAATGAGGTTCTTTTCATTGAGATTATATTCCAATAGAAAGACAAACTATTCAATAATTAAGTCAAGGGGATATCTACATAATGTTAAAGATCTAGGAAAGAAATAAACAGGGAAATATGATAGGAAATAAGAGGTGGAAGGCCAGACTACTTTTTATAAAATGACCAATAAAACATTCTTTGAGAAAACTTTATTTAGGCTTAAATATAAAACATGAAAGTTGAAAAACAGAAAGCAATGAGTAGAGAAGGTTGTTTCAAAAAGAGAATTCAGCCGGGCGCTGTGGCTCACGCCTGTAATCCTAGCTCTTGGGAGGCCGAGGCGGGCGGATTGCTCGAGGTCAGGAGTTCAAAACCAGCCTGAGCAAGAGCGAGACCCCGTCTCTACTATAAATAGAAAGAAATTAATTGGCCAACTGATATATATATAAAAAATTAGCCGGGCATGGTGGCGCATGCCTGTAGTCCCAGCTACTCGGGGGGCTGAGGCAGAAGGATCACTCAAGCCCAGGAGTTTGAGGTTGCTGTGAGCTAGGCTGACGCCACGGCACTCACTCTAGCCTGGACAACAAAGTGAGACTCTGTCTCAAAAAAAAAAAAAAAAAAAAAAAAAAGAGAATTCAAAAAATGCAAAAGTCCAAGGGCACCCACATGCACGCACATACACACACACACACATACACACAAACACAGTTAACACATTCCATTCTCATGGAGGTAGGACTCACTCTGTTAAGGGTGAAAATGGCAGAGAGGAGATGTACAATAAAGAAACAAATGCATAAAAATAAATATACAAAGTTTATCAGTGCTTTGGACAAAAATAAGCAGGGTATGGTTGAATTGATGATGATGGAACTAGAAAAGGGTTGAAATGTTAAATACAGCAGTCAGGGAATAGCTTCAGTAAAAGGGCAAAAATTGAGCAAAAAACAGACGAAAGTGGGAGAATAGGCCATACAGAGATCTGAGGGAAAAGAACTTTAGGCAAAAAGAAATGCAAATACAAAGAACCAAGGTGAGAACTTGCCTGAGGTTTTTCATAAAATCAGGAAGGCTGGGTAGCTAAAGCAAAATGAACTAAGTTAGGAGACCTTAGGAGATATTGTAGGGCACTGACAGCCTTCCTGAGAACTTTAACTTTTACTTTGAGTGACATCAACGCCATTGGAGGATGGTTGCATAAGAACAACATGATCTACATAATCAGATAGATATAAAGTCATCACAGGCTGCTATATTATAAATTAGAACGTAAGGGGGTAAGGACAAACAAAAGGAGGCTTATTAGCATATTGTTATTAATAAAAAAATCTAAGTGGGAGATAATTGTGGCTCAGAACAGAGTAATAGTGAAGGTGGTGGGAAATGGTTGGATTCTGGATATGTGTTAAAGCAAAAACTGAAAGGATTTGCTCGTAGATTATATTTGGGTGTGAGAAAAAAGTATCTATAAGGGGAAAAATGGAAGATTCCAAATGTCTTGGGAAAATGACTATTTCCAACTATACGTAAATATAAATACCATGAAAATATATCAGCTTCTTCATGGATTATAATTCTTCATGTTTTATACAATAACTTTTATTTTTTTAACAAGGAGAAGCTCATAGTGATGATATTAATTTTAAATTTGGAAATAAATTATTTTCTGTTAAGTAAACAGTAATCAGTTACATCAGCAATACATCAACATTATTTTTAGAAGTATAATTTTTTTTTTTTTTTTTTTTGAGACAGAGTCTCACTTTGTTGTCCAGGCTGGAGTGAGTGCCGTGGCGTCAGCCTAGCTCACAGCAACCTCAAACTCCTGGGCTTGAGTGATCCTTCTGCCTCAGCCTCCCGAGTAGCTGGGATTACAGGCATGCGCCACCATGCCCAGCTAATTTTTTATATATATATCAGTTGGCCAATTAATTTCTTTCTATTTATAGTAGAGACGGGGTCTCGCTCTTGCTCAGGCTGGTTTTGAACTCCTGACCTTGAGCAATCCGCCCGCCTCGGCCTCCCAAGAGCTAGGATTACAGGCGTGAGCCACAGCGCCCGGCCTAGAAGTATAATTTATAACAAGTAGCATGTATCTTTGCAACAGTTTTGTGCAGATGTGTAATGACTGAAACAATAAATATACTGCAAAGTGATTAGTGAAGAAAAAAATGAGAAAAATTTAGAAAAGATCTTAAGATAGTGACAACTATAAATGCTGAATATAAATATGTTGAACGTGTTTTTCTTTTTACTTTAACTTTTATCAAAGTATAATATAAACACAGAAAAAAATATTTATATCATAATTGAAAAATTGATGAATTTCCGCATGCTAAACACACCTGTCCCTAGCATTCATAAAAGAAATATAACATAAATAATATTTTAGAAACCATTTAGCTGCTCTCTTTCAATCACGATCTCAATAGGTAATCACCATTTTAACATGTAAAAGCATAAATGGGTGTTGCTGGTGTGAATATTTTGTATATAAATTAATTTATTCAACATGTACTCTCTTGTATTTGGCTTCGTTAACTCAACAGTATTTCTGAGAGATTTGTCTATGTTAATGGGCCTAGCTGTCAAAGTATTCTGTGGCAGATTTTGTTTATAAAGATGGCCACAACAGTATTTCTTAGCCCACATGATCTACAAATTGGCCTTGCCACTTCCTAAAGATGGAATCCAATTCCTTTCCCCTTGAATTACACTGACATTAATAACCTTCTTGTAATTAATACAATGTGGCGTATTGAATAGGGTGTGACTTGTGACTTCTAAGATGAAGTCAGAAGAGACATTGTGGCTTTGTCCTTGATTTATTGAGACACTAGCTCCTCAGATGCTCCCTCTCAGGAATCTACCTTCTTGGAATGTAGCTGAAATACTCAGAGAAGCCCAAGCCACATGCAAATGTTCCAGTTGAGTAATCAAAATCAGATATCAAACAGTCCAGTGAAGAAATTTCAGAAGATTTTGCTTCCCAGCCATTTGTCATCATCCTCCAACCATTTGTATTCCCAGCTGAGGCCTCAGACACCGTAGAAAGAGATCATCCATCCATGCTGTGCACTGTCTCAACTTCTGATTCACAGTATTCATGATCATAATGCCAGTTATTTCATTCTATTAAATTTGAAATGGTTTTATATGCAGCATTAGACAACTGGAACATGTGGTATCCATTCTTTGAATGGACCATAATTTATTAAGTCAACTGCAGATGAAAATTTGTTTTTTTTTCCTAGTTTATGACTCTGATGAATAATGCTTCTGTGAACATTATAGCATCTATGTATTGTTGAAACTGTGTACATATTTGCATTGGGTACATAAGCAGGGATAGAATTACTAGGATGCTCATTTATTCACATTAAAAGATAGAGCCAGGCTAGCATTGCCCGGGGCACAGAAGGGTTATATGTGAACAGCCTACTGAGGGCTGTGTGCCTCCAGGGGCGGATCGGCGCACTAGAGAACAACCCTCCTCCCAGGAGGAGGCCGTGCGCCCAACCCAGGTGGCCTTCCTGTGCAGGGAACCTCCCCGCCGGCACCACAGTCCGGGGAGGCCTGGTGGCTTGTGGTCTGGCCTGCTGGCAGAGGCCCAGGAGTAGCTGCAGAGTTGGGGAGGGTGGAAAGAAGCCAGGCCTGCTGCAGACTGCGGGTCTCAGACAGCCCCACCCCCACACCCAAGCTGAGAACAGAACTTTGACCCCTGCTAACGGCCTGAGGGCAGGCTTATCCAACCCAGCTCCGCCCAGAAAACAGGCGGATCTCTAGGAGAGCTGATAACAGGACTCAAAATCAACACCATAGCCTGTTCCTCCAAGCAAACGCCACCTACTGACAGGGACAGCATATTGCACAGCCTTGCCACGGCATCCACTGACTCAATATACAGGGAGTGGTCCAATTTCACCCACAGGCACCACCTAACGCCTCAGAAACTAAACAAGGTGTGTGAATACCCAAACAATAACCTAAGGAAAGAAACAACAACTGATCGACATGGGAAGAAATCAGCGAAAGAACTCAGGAAATATGAAGAACCAAACGGAAAACACACCCCCAAGGAGGAGCACCAGCCCCCTAGAAACGGACACCGACCAAAATCAGGCAACCAATATGACAGAAAAGGAATTTCGTATGTGGATCATAAGAACACTCACCCAGCTGCAACAACAACTCAATAACCAACACCAAGAAAACACAAAAAACCTCCAAGAAATGGAACAAAGGTTCAACAAAGAGATTGACACAGTGAAGAAAACTTTAACCGAAGTCCTGGAGATGAAGAATCAACTCAGAGAACTACAAAATACTGTGGAAAGTCTCAAGAACAGGGTAGATCAAGCAGAAGAAAGAATCTCAGAGCTTGAAGATAACACCTTCCAATTAAATAAATCAGTCACAGAAATACAGCAGAGAAACAAGAGAAAAGACCAAAGCCTACAAGAGCTGTGGGATTATGTGAAAAAACCTAACGTGAGGGTCATAGGTTTAGCCGAAGGGGAGGAAGACAACACTCAAGGGCTGGACAAGCTTTTTGAAGATATAATAGAGGAAAATTTCCCAGGCCTTGCCCAAAATCTCGATATACAAGTTCAAGAAGCCCAGAGGACCCCTGGGAGATTCAATGCAAACAGGAAGACGTCACGTCATGCAGTCATCAGACTGACCAAAGTATCAACTAAAGAGGCCCTTCTAAGAGCTGTAAGACAAAAGAAGCAAGTGACATACAAGGGAAAGCCAATGCGAATAACATCAGACTTCTCTAATGAGACTTTACAAGCAAGGAGAGACTGGGGCCCCATTCTCACTCTTTTGAAACAAAACAATGCCCAGCCTAGAATATTATTCCCTGCAAAACTAAGCTTCATATATGAAGGAGAAATAAAAACATTCTCAGACAAGCAAAGGCTCAGAGAATTCACCAAGACAAGACCAGCCCTACAAGAAGTACTTAAAACAGCGTTATGCACGGAACATCATAATAATAATCCACGGATATAAAAACAACCAAAACCCAAAGATATTAAAGGCCAGATATTACAATGGCTCAAGACAGAAATCATAGCAACAACATCCAACCCAACAGAATGATCAGTAATCTACCTTACCTATCAGTTCTCTCAATAAATGTGAATGGCTTAAACTCTCCACTCAAGAGACATAGGCTGGCTGAATGGATAAGAAAATACAGGCCAAGTATATGCTGTCTTCAGGAAACACATTTAACCTGCAAGGATGCACATAGACTAAAAATAAAAGGGTGGAGATCAATATTCCAAGCAAATAGAAGCCAAAAGAAGGCTGGTGTGGCAGTTCTAATTTCAGACGATTTAATTTTTAAACCAACAAAAGTAGTAAAAGACAAAGAGGGTCATTATATAATGGTGAAGGGCACAGTCCAACAAGAAGAGATAACAATTTTAAATATATATGCACCCAACTTAGGTGCATCCAGATTCATAAAGCAAACCTTACTGGAGCTAAGCAAATGGATTAATAGCAACTCCATAATCGCCGGAGATTTCAACACCCCACTGACGGCACGAGACAGATCCTCCAAACAGAAAATTAATAAAGAAATAATGGACTTAAACAAAACTCTAGAACAATTGGGTCTGACAGACATCTACAGAACATTCTACCCAAAATCCACTGAATATACGTTCTTCTCATCAGCTCACGGGACATTCTCTAAGATTGACCATATCCTAGGACACAAAGAAAATCTCAAGAAATTTAAAAAAATAGAAATCATACCATGTACCTTCTCAGATCACAGTGGAATAAAACTAGAAATCAACCCTAACAGAAACTCACATTTCTACACAAAAACGTGGAAATTAAACAACCTCCTACTAAATGATTACTTCGTAAATGAAGAAATCAAGACGGAAATAAAAAACTTCTATGAAGAAAACGACAATGGAGAGACAAGTTATCAACTCCTCTGGGACACAGCTAAAGCAGTTCTGAGAGGAAAGTTTATCTCCATAAATGCCTATAACCAAAAGTCAAAAAGATCACAAATAGTCAATCTGATGAAACGACTCAAAGAGCTGGAAAAAGAAGAACAGACCAACCCCAAAACCAGCAGAAGAAGTGAAATCAACAAGATCAAATCAGAACTAAACGAAATTGAAAACAGGAAAGCTATTCAGGAGATTAATAAAACAAAAAGTTGGTTCTTTGAAAAAATAAACAAGATTGACACGCCATTGGCTAAGCTAACGAAAAGCAGAAAAGAGAAATCTCTAATAAGCTCCATCAGGAATAAAAAAGGAGATATCACAACTGATCCCAAAGAGATACAAGATACAATTTATGAATACTACAAAAATCTTTATGCACACAAACTGGAAAATGTGGAGGAAATGGACAAATTTCTAGAAACACACAGCTTCCCTAGGCTCAACCAGGAAGAAATAGATTCCCTGAACAGACCAATCTCAACAGCTGAAATAGAAACAGCAATTAAAAATCTCCCTAAAAAGAAAAGTCCCGGTCCAGATGGCTTCACACCTGAATTTTACCATACTTACAAAGAAGAACTAGTACCTATCTTGCAGAAACTATTCCACAACATCGAGAAGAACGGAAACCTCCCCGACACCTTTTATGAAGCAAATATTACTCTGATACCAAAACCAGGAAAGGATGCAACAAAAAAAGAAAACTACAGACCAATATCCCTAATGAATATAGATGCAAAAATTTTCAACAAAATCTTAGCTAACCGAATCCAGACACTTATCAAAAAAATAATCCACCACGACCAAGTGGGCTTCATCCCAGGGATGCAGGGATGGTTCAACATACGTAAATCTATAAATGCAATTCACCACATAAACAGAAGCAAAAACAAAGACCACATGATTCTTTCAATAGATGCAGAAAAAGCTTTTGACAAAATTCAACACCCTTTCATGATACGAACACTTAAGAAAATAGGCATAGAAGGGACATACCTAAAAATGATACAAGCCATATATGACAGACCCATAGCCAACATCATACTGAATGGGGAAAGATTGAAATCATTCCCACTTAGAACTGGAACCAGACAAGGCTGCCCACTATCTCCACTTCTGTTCAACATAGTGCTGGAAGTCTTGGCTACAGCAATCAGACAGGAAAATGGAATCAAAGGTATCCAAATAGGGGCAGAAGAGATCAAACTTTCACTGTTTGCTGATGATATGATATTGTATCTAGAAAACCCCAAGGATTCAACCAAGAAACTCCTGGAACTGATCAATGAATTTAGTAAAGTCTCAGGATACAAAATTAATACACAGAAATCAGAGGCATTCATATACGCCAACAACAATCTAATTGAGAACCAAATCAAAGACTCAATTCCCTTCACAATAGCAACAAAGAAATTAAAGTACCTAGGAATATATTTAACCAAAGAGGTAAAAGACCTCTACAGGGAGAACTATGAAACACTGAGGAAGGAAATAGCAGAGGATGTAAACAGATGGAAATCCATACCATGCTCGTGGATCGGCAGACTCAATATCATCAAAATGTCTATACTACCCAAACTGATCTACAGATTCAATGCAATACCTATTAAAATCCCATCAGCATTCTTCACAGATATAGAAAAAATAATTTTACGCTTCGTATGGAACCAAAGAAGACCCCGAATATCAAGAGCAATTCTAGGCAACAAAAACAAAATGGGAGGCATTAATATGCCAGATATCAAACTATACTACAAAGCTGTAGTAATTAAAACAATATGGTATTGGCACAAAAACAGGAATATTGACCAGTGGAACAGATGTGAGAATCCTGATATAAAACCATCCTCATATAGCCATCTCATCTTTGACAAAGCAGACAAAAACATACGCTGGGGAAAAGAATCCCTCTTCAATAAATGGTGCTGGGAAAACTGGATAGCCACCTGTAGAAGGCTAAAACAGGACCCACACCTTTCACCTCTCACAAAAACCAACTCACGCTGGATAACAGACTTAAACCTAAGATATGAAACTATTAGAACTCTAGAGGAAAAAGTTGGAAACACTCTCCTAGACATCGGCCTGGGCAAAGAGTTTATGAAGAAGTCCCCAAAGGCAATCACAGCAGCAACAAAAATAAATAAATGGGACATGATCAAACTACAAAGCTTCTGCACAGCCAAAGAAATAGTCATGAAAGTAAACAGACAACCTACAGAATGGGAGAAAATTTTTGCATCCTATGCATCCGATAAGGGACTGATAACTAGAATATACTTAGAACTCACGAAAATTAGGAAGAAAAAATCAAATAACCCCATTAAAAAGTGGGCAAAGGACTTGAACAGAATTTTTTCTAAAGAAGACAGAAGAATGGCCAACAAACATATGAAGAAATGCTCAACATCTCTAATCATCAGGGAAATGCAAATCAAAACCACAATGAGATATCACTTAACCCCAGTGAGAATGGCCTTTATCAAAAAATCTCCAAACAATAAATGCTGGCGTGGTTGCGGAGAGAGAGGAACACTCCTACACTGCTGGTGGGACTGCAAACTAGTTCAACCTCTGTGGAAAGCAATATGGAGATACCTTAATGCGATACAAGTGAATCTACCATTTGATCCAGCAATCCCATTGCTGGGCATCTACCCAAATGATCCAGTGACACTCTACAAAAAAGACACCTGCACTCGAATGTTTATAGCAGCACAATTCATAATTGCAAGGCTGTGGAAACAGCCCAAGTGCCCATCAATCAAAGAATGGATTAATAAAATGTGGTATATGTACACCATGGAGTACTATTCAGCTCTAAGAAACAATGGTGATATAGCACACCTTATATTTTCCTGGTTAGAGCTGGAACCCATACTACTAAGTGAAGTATCCCAAGAATGGAAAAACAAGCACCAGATATATTCTCCAGCAAACTGGTATTAACTGAGTAGCACCTAAGTGGACACATAGGTGCTATAGTAATAGGGTATTGGGCAGGTGGGAGGGGGGAGGGGGGCGGGTATATACATACATAGTGAGTGAGATGTGCACCATCTGGGGGATGGTCATGATGGAGACTCAGACTTTTGGGGGGAGGGGGGGAAATGGGCATTTATTGAAACCTTAAAATCTGTACCCCCATAATATACCAAAATAAAAAAAATAATTTAAAAAAAAAAAAAAAAAAAAAAAAGATAGAGCCAAATGATTTTCTAATGTAGATGTAAAATTCACATTCCTACAAGCAGTATATGAGTTCTGAATGTTCAAAGAACTTGTCCACATTTGATTATTTTTATCATTTTAATTTTAGCTATCCCAGTGGGTATAGACTTCTATCACATTATAGTTTTCATTTGCATTTCTCTGATGTCTTAGGTTATGAGCAACTTTTTGTATGAAAATTGGCCATTTGGAAATCCAATTTTCAAAAGTAAGTCTGATATTTCAATTGAGTTTTCTTTATTCACCTATTGATTTTAAGAAATAGCTATATATTCTGGATATATAAAAATAGCTTCTCCTACTCTGTGAGTTGCCTCTTCAACTCTCAATGATGTCTTAAATGAACAGGAGATATTAATATTAATATAGTTCATTTAATCATTTTTTATTTTAAAACTTTTATGCACCTTTTAAAATATCTGTGCTTCAACCAGAGTCATAAAGCTGTTCTCCTCCAAAGCATTATTATTCTACCTATCATACTTAGATTTTTCCCAACACATTAGAATTTTTGTGTGTGATATGTGATAGAAATTTATTGTGTGTGATTTATAGAAATTTCAGATATGTACATTTGCTTATTGATAATTGTTTATTGAATAGACTATTATTTCCCAATCTAACTATTAAATACATTGCTACCTTTGTCATAAATCACTGTTATATTTCAAGACTTTATCATCACTCACTTGTACTTTTTCAATAGCTTCCTAACTAATAAGCTTGGGCTTATTCTTCTCAAATTTTTCTTGAAAATTCAAGATATGACATATCAGTCCTCTGCTATGAAGTTTTTAGTTGTTTTCAATGCCTAAATCAGTGCTTCTCCCAGTGCAAAACTGAAAAATGCAAAATCTGTGGGTTCTCCATCAAACTAAATGAAACAGAATGAGGAGAAGAATTGATGGTGGCATTTACATTTCTAAAAATGTACAAGATATTATATTCTTAGAAATATGAGAACCAGAGGTTTATCAAATTAAGACAAAATTCCTTAGCACAGAAGGAAACATACAAATGCTCTATAATCTTGTTTTTGTTTATTCAATCCATCTTATGTTCTATTTATTTATATATTCATTTGCACCTAATGTGCAAGAACAATCCCAACCATTTTAGTTGCCAATACAACTGAAATATCATGCTATTTAATCCATGTATATCTTTGTATAGACATGGAACATTTACACCATCATACAAAGGCCTTTATTTGGCACAGTAATTACCTCTGCTGTTTGTTGTTCTGCCTTCAGTAATATTCTTCTATAACCCTTCAGTCCCCATGAAAACTGGATAGCCACATGTAGAAGACTGAAACAAGACCCACACCTTTCACCTCTCACAAAAATCAACTCATGCTGGGTAACAAACTTGAACCTTAGGTGTGAAACTATTAGAATTCTAGAGGAAAATGTTGGAAATACTCTTCTAGACATTGGCTTAGGCAAAGAATTTATGAAGAAGACCCCAAAGGCAATCACTACAGCAACAAAAATAAACAAATGGGACCTGATCAAATTAAAAGGCTTCTGCACAGCCAAAGAAACTGTCAAGAGAACAAACAGACAACCCACAGAATGGGAGAAAATTTTTTCAAGCTCCACATCTGATAAAGGGCTGATAACTAGAATCTGTTTAGAACTCAAGAAAATCAGCAAGAAAAAAATCAAACAACCCTATCAAAAAATGGGCAAAGGACATGAACAGAAGCTTCTCAAAAGAAGACAGAATAATGGCCAACAAACATGTGAAAAAATTTTCAACATCTCTAATCATCAGGGAAATGCAAATCAAAACCACAACGAGATCTCACTTAACTCCAGTGAGAATGGCCTTTATCAAAAAGTCCCCAAACAACAAAAGCTGGTGTGGATGTGGAGAGAGAGGAACATTCCTATACTGCTGGTGGGACTGCAAATTAGTTCAACCTCTTTGGAAAGCAATATGGAGATACCTCAAAGCAATACAAGTAGATCTACCATTTGATCCAGCAATTCCACTACTGGGCATCTACCCAAAAGATCAAAAGTCACTTTATGAAAAAGACACCTGCACTTGAATGTTTATAGCAGCACAATTCACAATTGCAAAGCTGTGGAAACAACCCAAGTGCCCATCAATTCATGAGTGGATTAATAAAATGTGGTATATGTATACCATGGAATACTACTCAGCTTTAAGAAACAATGGTGATATAGCACCTCTTGTATATTCCTGGATACAGCTGGAACCCATTCTACTAAGTGAAGTATCTCAAGAATAGAAAAACAAGCACCACATGTACTCACCAGCAAATTGGTATTAATGGATCAACACCTAAGTGGACATATAGGAATAACATTTATCGAGTGCCGGGCAGGTGGGAGGGGGCGGAGGGGATAGATATATACAAACATGAGTAAGATGTGGAACATTTGGGGGATGGACACAATTGAAGCTCTTACTCGAGGGGGGAGGGGGGCATGGGCAATATATGTAACCTTAACACTTGTACTCCCATAATACGCTAAAATTTAAAAAAAAAGAATTGTATTCATTTTTATGTACTAGAAATCAGTAGAAAATTTCGCTATAATCTAGACCCCATACAATTCTTTTTAAAAATATTGTCTTAGAAAATATTCTTAAAACTTGTATAAACTGATAAAAAAAACAAGTATTGGGTTTTCTTTCAAAGTTGTATATGTTAGCAAGTTTAAATTTGTCAATTTAATAACTTCAGCCAAGTACAAAAAAGTATGGAGCAGAGGATATGACTACTTTTATCATGTAATCATATTTTAATTTGATCTGTAATTAAAATATTTCCTGTGTCTCTGCAGTTACGTCTTCTACCCCTTTGAGGGATAGAAAATGATGGTTGAACTTATTCTGCATTCTTCGGATAGCCCGTAGCAATACTGAATACATAGCTGCTGCTTAATAAATTCTTAATTAATGAGTATTAGTTACTGTGCCAAACGAACACACCAAGCTTATGAAGCACCAATGAAAATCAGTAGGGACATATGGCGAAAGACAACATGGGTTAGCACAGGGACTGCTGGATAACTCTAACAGCCCTGACTTAGGCAGTCATTCAAACTCAGCTATAATTTAATTTTTTAATTACATCCCAGGCAAGGGTATAAATAAATAAATACTTATCAAGCACTAAATGCATTATAAGCTTCCCAACATACATTATTTTATATAGTATTTCTTTTATGGTATATTATATATCAATTTTGCAGATAAATAAACTGGGGGTCAGTGAAATTAAATAATATGTTCAAGATTATCAAGTGAAAATGTACTGTGAACTGGACTAAATACCAATCTGTCTTTAAAGTAAATACTTAATCTGTCTCATCTCATTGTGTCTTTCCACTGATATAATTGTACTGCGATAGTAATTTAAATATTAAGTTGAACACATATGCAACCTGTGACCCATAAATTTCACTTCTAGTTATATACAACACAAAAATGTGCACGCATATATTCAACAAATTCATGTACATATGTTCATAACAGCACAATTTTCAATAGTTAGAAATGGGAAATATTAATAACAAATTACCTAACAAAAATAGAACTGATAAATTGCTGTATATTTGTCCAATGAAATATAACACAATGAAGAAGAATGAATTATCAAAACCTGCAACTATAGGAAGTAATTTGACAAACATAATTATTTTTGAAAAAAATATATACTCAAAGAATAAAAAGGTAATGTATGATTCCATTCATATAAAGTTCCAAAATAGGCAAAAACTACTATAGGGTAACAGGTGAGCTACTCCATGAAGATGGATTCTAGGTGCTAGTACAGTGCTATTTATTGACCTAGGTCATGGTTACACAGGTGTGCTCACTTTGTGAACATTCACCAACTTATAATTTGTGTGCTTTTCTGTGTGTAGAATACTTAAATAAAATGTATACCCCCAAAGGGGCAAGTACTATAAACAGATATATGGAACAGGTTATTAAATGAAGGAAAACATATTTCCCCTCATTTTCCTATGTTAATATATACTTAGAAATATAAAATCCCAAAGTAAAATAGTAAGTACATCAGTAATTTATAAAACATAACATCTGGTTAAGAGTTAGTATGTTTAATGTATTAATTATGTTTAAATAATATATCATACATAATAGCTCAAGGCTGCTGTTTTCTGAATTCTAAATACTAAATTTTGTGGAAGCTCCTTACACTTTCAGATCTCCTTGAAGATTGTTAGTGGTTAAGGATGACTCAGGTCTTGGCTTTACTTCCATTTGATGTCCTTCTTCCTTTAAATTAGTTCAATGACAGATGTTTTCAGTCTGCTACATCCTGAGACAAAGATAACATGAAAAACAGCTGCAGATTTTGATTTTTCTCCCCAGATAAACAGGAAAAAAATCAATATAAACCCTCTGTGTATTTAGCACACTTTACTGAAGATTACCTGTAAGGAAAGAGGGCATGATGGTGTTCAGCATAAATTTAGACTTCTTTGTTTCTAAAAATACCTCCTACTTGTTTTTTTGTCAATCTAGTTCTCAGCCTCACAACATATTTTTGTGCCCTTCTCTTCCATCACCTTTTCCTTCTCCTCTGTCCTCTTGTCACTCTTTGACTCCAAACTCTTAAAGGGAAAAGGAAAGTTAGAAAGGAGAGGAGGAGGAAGTGAAGAAGCAGAAGTGGGGAGGAGAGAGAGTGCCTTTTGGTTTTCCTATGCGGTGTATTTCAGTTCTCTCTAAACCCTTCCCTATGGATCCCTCACCAGCTTTTCCTTACAAGAGTTCTTAGCGTCCCTGAGAAGACCCAAAATTCATTCTTATTTTCTCCTAAGGGATTGTCATCTATTCAGGATCTCACTGATTTTTTTTTTTGATTAATTGTGTGGATAAGTGGAAGGAAGCAATAAAAAATATATTTTCTATGAATGTGAACTATGTACCAATATTAGAAGGCAGAAGAAGATATTACCAGTTTTAATTTTTAAAAAATTTCTCCTTTGCATTTTTATTAATAGGATATAGTAAATCCAACATTAATTTCTAATTATATAGGCCAGTGTGAGCAAATTCATTATTTTAGCATTATGATAAAATGAATAGAGATGAATAAGTACTGTATGTTCAAAAGCTATTATTAGAATATTATCTTATATGGAGAAAAATATTCCTTTCAATTATTCTGAAAAATTTACATGCATTCACATACTTCTAAGGCTTTTCTTATAATTGCATATAAGCTTATAATTCTCACTAACAATAGAAGAGTAAAAACTATAATTATAGATAAATTTAAAACATGTACTCATTATTCAAATATATTTTTTCTTTCATAAGCATACAATTTTATTTTGAAAAAGGATATGATATACATTCCAGGAAACATTTCTTTTATGTATTTACTCATCAAAGTTAGACAAATATTCCTAGATAATTTAGCTATTATGATTTAGCCATATGTTTATAGATTTTATAGATTCTTTAGCACTTACTGCAATATTTGTATGTGTTTATGTATGGGAATAAAGTGTTTAACATAATTTTTTAAAATACAAAATACATTTCCATATTTCAAAAGTTAAAAAATATACAGAGGACAAAATATGTACTTAATTTATCAAAGCCTAATGATTAACAATACTTTGAATAAGTTATTTCTATTTAACAAAAGGCTCTTAGAAAAATTTAATACTGCTTAATACATTCTCAACTAATTTTAGTAACAATGTCATTTATTATAATTCTGTTTTGCTTTTTAAACTTCACACATAATTATTGTAGTGTACAGTTGCATTTGCTAAATTGTACTCACAGAGTTACAAATTCATTTTGCTCAATACTTCTTTGTATTAAAAGCATTACTTCTGGGATCACTCTCTGCCAGAAGGATATCCTTTCAAATTTCCTTTATTAATGGCAAACTCTGTGTAGGTATGAAAATATCTTTTGGGATACAGGTTTCTAGGTTATTTTGGTTTTTTCCCAGGTTGCTTTAAAAATTTCCTCTTGCTTTTGTAATTGTTTAGTTGCACTGCAATGCTTAGATATATATTTTTCCTATCTGTGGTGTTTGGGATTCACTGAGCTTTTGTCTCTAGGATCTGTGCTCTTCTATCCTGGAAAATTCTCACTCATCACTTCTTCAATATTGCTTGTGACTCATTCTTGCTGCTCTCCCTTTGGAACTACAACTAGACTTTTTTACTCTGTTCACTATGTTGCTTAACTTCTTTTAATTTTCTGCTCTTTGTCACTATCTACTGTATTCTGAATATTTTTACTACCCTAACAGCCAGTTCCTTTGTTGTAAGATTAACTATTATTTAATTACCTTATAAATCCATCTACCTAATTTTTATTTGCAATTATTTCATATTTAATGTTTTAAATTTCTGTTCACTTTTTAAAATTTCAAATCTGCTAGGTTCGTGTGTATCAATTCTATATTCTGTAGCAGTTTCAAAGACATTTTTTAAAACGATTTGAACAAAGTAAGCAGAATTGTTTATTTTGTGTCTGATAATTCTGATACTTAAGGCTTGGTAGGTTAATGTCTACTGTCTTTTGTAAATAGCTAGTTTTCACTTACGGTGCTTTATTCCCAGATACTTTGTTATTTTTTTATTCGAAGCTTCAGGTTTTCCTTGAAAATATTTTATTGCAAAGTTTGAGTTCTAGAATGTTTTATTTCCCCAAACCGGTGCAAGTTGTGTTTGTTTATAGAATCTTTAGTTCTTTTCAGCTACATGATTTGTCTGAATAAATTAGACTGTCATAATACAGGAAACGAATGTCTTCATGTTATCAAATTTTAAATCTTTTATACATAAATTTCTCTCTAAAATTGTTGCTGCATTTAATGAGTACATTCTTTAGCTAATGTTCAAGTTTTAATATTAATTTGTTTTCCCTTGGGGGCATAACAGAAAGACCTTTCTGTAGCCCTCCATCTTCTCTCTTTTTAATTTTTTTTTTTTTTTTTTTTATACAGGGTCTTGCTCTGTCACTGGGGCTACAGTTCAGTGACATCATCTTAGCTCACTGCAACCGCAAACTCCTTGGCTCAAGCGATCCTCCTGCCTCATCCTTTCAAGTAGTTGGGACTACAGGCACAGTCCATCACACCCAGCTAATTTTTATCTATTGTTTGTAGAGATAGGATCTTGCTCTTGCTCAGGCTGGTCTTGAACTCCTGACCCCATAGATCCTCCCCCCTCACCTCCCCAAATGGTAGGATTACATTGTGCCCTGCCACTTGCTGTTTATAATGTTTTCTTCTATCTCTGTTATTTAGGGGAAAAAATCATGTTCCCCTTATCTGCACATATACTATAATTTTCAATATTTTTCTTTTAATATTCATATTTAACTGTTATTTTTCTCATTGCTCAGTAGGCAAGTTAAGTCCACTTTGGGCCTCAGTAAAAAAGCTCCCAGGCAAAACCACAAATAATTATTTAATGTTTTAGGACAACTGAAATATTCCACTTTGTAATAAACATTTATGTAAATAATATAGGCAGCATAAGGGGAAAAGAGAAAAATGTTTAAAAATTGATAATTCCTTGCCCTTTTCTTTTCAGTTTAGATAAACGCTGATGCTAGAAGGAGCTGCAGTTAGTTGGAATGCTTATCAAGATTTTGAATATATTTTCTAACCAGTTCAATGGTTTTAAATGTTTATAGCAGTATTTCTATTATAATGTTTCATTTCACTTTAAAAGCTCATAAAAATATCATTAGCACTGAACCCATTTATCACTAGTATCTCTTGGGAAAGCCTATGTGAAATGAATGGAGGAAAAATGAAAACAAATTTTAAAAATCTTTTTCTCTTATGCTAAATCAGTGAGATAGAGGAAAGTGGAGAAGGATGAATACTGAAGGTATGTAAGCTCTTATTTTATGGGTCAGAGAAATAAACTCTCAACTGAAAAAATCCTCGAGGAAAATCTAAGTCAGTACTTGGATAAGGTTTCTCTAATTAAAAATGGAGTGTGAAATAATAGGAAGATTTCTGCTTGTCTGCTTGGTGCCACTGGACATGTTAACATTTTAAACTCCCATTTCCTCATCTGTTAAAGGGGAGTGATAATACTGACTTTTCAAACTGTTAGAAATATCTAAAATAACATATGTAAAACAGTGCACACACTTTAAGGATTTGAGAATTTAAATTTTCTGCTACCCATATGAATTTTGTCATTGTTATCAATTTGATCCTTATGCTATATCATGTGTGTATATCTCATAGTTAAAACTCATCTCGTATTATTCCGGTTCTGTTTTATTTGTTTAAACAATTATTTACTTAATAGGTACAGTATGTCATGCATCATACTAGGCACTGTAGGGCAGGCAGGGGGCTGCAGAGTGAGTACAAGGGCACTGTAATTCATAAAAGCAATAAGCCTTGTCTTGAGACTAAAAAAATCTAGCATCTTCCACATACACATAATACTTTCCAATTTGTGTTGTTGTGATTAATAAAGATTAATAAAATAGACATTTTAAGGAGATGTTTACTACCCTTTGTTAATGAAATGGTTACTAGAGATAAAGTATGTGAGCTGAGGAATAGTTGTATGCATAAATGTATGTACATATATGTATCATCAGGTTAGCAAAGAAGAGAACAATTACAGGGAAGGAGGTTGATTAATTATCATTCAACTAATACTAATTAAGCTCTCATTCTGAGCCAGGCACTAAGTAGAACTAAGTGTTGCTTCAAGAAGGCTTACAGTGTGGTTAAGATTATAGACCCTTGACAGGTAAACATGGCCTGTGCGTGGTTCTCTGATAGGAAGAAGAAATGAGGTATGGGACAGCTCTGGTATTAAGTTCCCCCTCAGTCTCTATGAAGTAGTCCAATCAGTCTAAAACAATTTGCCTATCCTTGAAGGCCAGAGTCCAGGACACACTCTAGCAGGGGATGGCCTGCTGTACTGAAGAGGAAACATCCTCAGGGTATCCACCTGGCTTCTCAGGCTACTGACCACAAGGAGCTGAAACTCAAAAGCAGGACCATTTTTATAACACATCTACCAGTGCATACATTTAAATCTTTGAAGATTATTGCTAGTGAAGCTGCTGTCTTTAGGCACTAAAATAAGAAGTTTTTCTAGCAATCGAAATCGGTATTTTATCTTTCAGGCAAATCTGATTTGCTATATATATTTTGTAAACTATTCAAAAATCTTACCCATGAGAATTAAAAAAAAAAAAAGCTATAAAGGCAAAGGTTATTCCGTTAAACTCATCACTCCCACAATCATAACTTAAACTTTGTCCTCAACTTCACCTGGTTTCTAGTATCTTCAGCAACAGTTAAAGTTTCTATTGAAAGAGATAAATTGTGAGAATAAGCCCCAATTAGGGCTGATTTATTTCCATTAAACTTATTACAGGTTGAGTTATATAAATTAAGATGTGAAATCCCAGGATAACTCTATTTTAAAGACATAACACAGCTTTCCCCAAATTTCTTATCTTTCTTTTTTTTTCCTCTTGAAAATACACTCATTTATTCTAAGTTCTTTTTGGCATAGAAAAGTGAAGAATCTTATTTAAGAATGCCACACTTTTAAGACTTTGCTCCAAATCATGCTGACCTAAGCCATTTTGAATTGAAAAGCATTCACCTAAAGAGTATAAACTTTCTATTACTATTCAGAGCAAGACATTACCCAAATAATACATGTAATGTATCTAGAGGTTTTCTCTACAGTTTTGAAGAAAAAAGGTAGACATTCAATAAAGAAATATAATAGCATAAATTTTCCAGCCTTTTTTTTACATATCTGCCTAAAAAAAAAATCTATGTTCTTTATTCCCAACCTCCCCCATTATCTAAATCATCCCTAAAAATCTCTAAACTATTATTTTATAATGCCAAAGATTAGATAAAATTTACATATGATGATTTCTATAATTCATATGAACTCATATAGAAAGCATATTTTAATAAATTTTACTTTATTTCTAAAACATTAGTGTGAAAATGCAGAATTTTTATGGAATTACAATTTATCCCAAATTATGTAAAAAAGCCAGCTAGTGATTTTTGATATCAAATAATTCTATAATTGACAAAAATTGATCAACAACAAGAAAAGTATATCAGGTGGTAGCCTTTCTTACAGTAATTGTTTACAAAATCCTAAACACCCATATGGAAGTCAAATACATCATATTATCAATATTATGCTGTCATATTATTTACATCCTGATGAGAAAACATGATAAACTTTTTTTCACCATGTCATTTTTTCTTTTACTCTGGTATGTTTTAAGCCTCTTATATTCCTTACTTGCTTTCTTTTTCTTTAGGATTAAATATATATTTTTCATAATTGAATTAAAAGGCTTATTGTAGTTTCTTTTATGAGTTATTTCCTAAACATGCTTAATTGGTACATGTAATAAATTATAAGAAGATACTTCAGAATCTTAAAAAAAAAAAAGAAAAAGAAAAAAGGATAAACTCTTCATGCAAAAGTCCAAAAACAAAAACAGAAAATGTAACCTTCTCAAACAGGAAACTATTAAATGCCTTATAGTCCAATTAAAAAGAAGTTACATAAGAAAGAGGCTCTAATTAATCAATGGTATTAATATATCTAAAAAATAATATGTTACTATAACAAGAATGGTCAACTGAGATACCTAAAAAAGAGGCAAATGAAAGAGCAAACAATATGATGTTATTTATTTAACACTGTCCAGTTTTAAGAGATGCTGGTATTGTAAACACTTTTTCTGGAAGGTGATTTCTATTTTGAGACAAATAGCTCATTTTACCTACGATAATCTCACTTCCTTTTGCTCGGATATTTTGTTCATCAAAACAACCTTCTAATTATTTATTCCATTTGTTTAGGTTTTTCAGTTTTAGAAAGAAAGCAGAATTTCAGTAACTTTAAAGGTATATGGTCTAGTGAAAATTTAGTATGTTGATTTTTTAATTTATTCAACATTATTTTATGATTTTAAGTATTTAGTTGAATGTAACCAGTCCTTCCCTATTGTCATTCAGGCTCAATTAAGATTGAGTTTTTTCATTTGTGTGATGATAATAAGACCTGGGGACACATGGCTAATTACTTTTACTCTAATAGGCTCTACTGTAGAGGCCAGCCAATTCTTCACTTTCCATATCTACAGCAAACATGTGTTATGGACTATGGACTATCTTTTTATTTCCTGCAACCCTGTATGCCAAAGATAAAATATTCAGGAATTCTGAAGGGTGTACATTGGGACTAGAACAGTGTTAGGAAGCTTTGTCATTACAAACTTATTGAAACTTACCCTGTACAACTGAGAGGGTTGGATATACAAAGAAATCCCAAGCTATTTACATTTCGGAGGGAGTGGAAATCAAAAACTCATATACCAGGTAAATAAAACAAATCAAACAATTAAATATTATGTATTATATATGATAATAAATGACAATAATAATATAAGAAATACCTCCATGTACTAGATGATCAAATACCAGTGAATGTTAGGGGAAGTAAGTGGTAAGTGAAAATTCAGACAAGAATGAGATCACATTTTATGGTAGTGGTCAAAAGCAGCAGTGATGGGTATGGTAAACTGGGTTTTGGAGACTCAAAATATAGACTTTGTCACATCTGGACAGAACACAAGTTGATATTCCACTCAGAGTTAGAATTTAGATTCTGGTATGTCTCCAACACATATTACGAGTTTTGCTAAGGGATTCACTCCCAAATGGGACAAAGAAGGTGTTGAATAGTCAACCTTCCCTTTAGTAGAAATTCTATGTCTCCTGGAGATCTTGCAGAAACAGTCCTCTTCTGTGCAGCCGAGTCCTCTAAAATATCTCAAATTTCTTCCTATTTCAAAAGGCTAAATCTTAAATCACCCTTGACATGCAATCTCTTGTGTATGCCCTGTTACCCTAGCTGCAAAATAAGAGTGTGCTCTATTACCTAAATTACCATTTATATTATCTTTATTATCACCTACCTTAAAGTTTTAATGTTTTGTTTAAAAATTTCTCAACTGATTTTGACTTGTGTTTGTTTTGTTTCAATGGGGAAAATGCATTTATGCCTATTTATCATTTAAACATTAAAGATAGGTGACATTGTAAAATTCCTCATAGAAATAGAAAAAGTACACTATATTTGATTAAGTGGGCCCCCAACCGTGGATCATTGCTTATTTGAGATTCAATAGATTCAATAGAAAAGCATAAAATTTTTACCAGCATTTTATATGCTCGCCTCTACCTTTTATTATATTCACATTTTTCTTTTTTTCTATATATAGCTACAAACTTGTCTATGCTTAGATTACAACAAGAAGCAGCTAAGTATCAGCATGGTTTCGCCATTTCTGTGTATTTTGAGTAGAAAGAGGAGAAGAAAAAAGATATAATCCTTGCTTTTGAAAGCAGCCAGTGACTAATCATCATGTTTCTCTGTTTACTGTGCTTTGAGGAGAAAAGCTGTGCTCTTTGGTTCTTTAACCTTTATTGATACTTGTTATTTGTGATAGGAGGTGATTCTACCAAAAATATTTATTAAACTGGTTTATTTTATTAACATGTAAAACTTCTATAAACATATGAAAGCAAATTCTGAAGTCCTGAGATGCAACATACTTCCATAAAAATTATTTCTTAGTAATTAAATTTAACTTCCCAAGGTGATTTGTTTATGCATTTCCATATTGCTTATGGTAAATTATATTGTTAAATCAATAAATATCCAACCATAAAACTAAGATAAAGAAGATTTCTCTAAGACCTAATTGTCAGGGCACATTTATATTAGATCTGTGTTAGAGTCTGTTGCTTAAGTATAGTGTTGACCCTTTGCCAGTGACAATAACCATGGGGTGGACTATTTCAGCACTGTGAGTGAATTTGTGATCTGTCTCTCTATCAAATTTGGCAATATGTTAAGAGGCTAAAAAGATCTGAGAAAAAAAGTTGAGTAGTTGCAGCTCCTGGCAAAATTCATTAAAGGGCATGGCATAGAAATTCAAAAGCTCATAGTGGAACTACATTCAGCATTAACACTACAGGTCTCCAGTAGTTTCCCAGAAAATGCGACACCTCCAGGCATTCTTTGATTTCAAATTGCCAGCCAAGCCCAGCACCAAAGGCCAGAGAGAGCAAGAAAAATTGATCTTCTGTCAGCAACCAAAATGACCCATAATCTTTCCCTACTTGAAAAGTGTTAGTAAGCTGTGAAAAGGCTTGGGAAAAGGGAATTTGATAGAAACTTCTTTTGTGAGATCCTTCCAAGATATTCACTGTTCATCAGATATCAGAGAAATATGTACCCATGGATGCTTAGAAAATATAATAAGAAAAAGAATACTTTATGTTTACAGAGTAAAAGGTACTATGCATAATTCCATGTAATTCTCACACCAACACCATCAGTGAGGTAGAGACTATTATAATTTCTCCCTACAAACAATGAAACTGAGTTGAAGTAAGCTAAATGACTTCTTCAAGAGTATTGAACCCCACCTCTAGAGTAGATTATAGAGGTGGAGCCCGACGAACCAAGTAGCCTGATAGCAAAGCTTGCTTTCTTGACTACTGTAATATACTGCCTCAAAATAACATCTAAATAAAGCAATCCAACCCCTTATGTCACCTATGCCAATGAGTGGCTAATCTTTATTTAAAATAAAATCATACTATCCCCTAGAATGATTACTTATGAAAAAACTTGGTATTGAAAGAGGTTAATTGTTAGAAAACAAAACAATTAACTAACTGCTATTCAATCCCCTTTGTTCAAGAATATCATTAAATCTTTGGTATTCTCTATTACCACATAATTTTCTTCCCACAAATCAATTTCTAATTATATATATAATTACAATTTCTAATTATATATATGTATAATTACATATATGTATGTATATGTGTGTGTGTATATACATACACACACAAAGAAGTACTTTCTATTGTTACTGTATTTCTCCTCAAAGGATCCTTAGAAACAGTCATGTTCTGTCTTTGTTTTAGAATAAGCATGTTTCATTAGGAAAATCTTATATATTGTCTAAGCTTAATGCTGTCACCATGCCACTTATGAGGTAAGTAAGGAATCCATTTGCTCTGCCAGAAGCTTCATTAAAGCTTCTGGTAAAAGATGTCAGCAGTTCAATAATTTAGAGAGACATTTTTCTAAAGTTCTACCAGGAGATAAATACAAATTCTATATTGGACAGTTATGCTCAATCAAATGAATTAGAACTAAAAAATGTATTTTATGACACCACACCTTGGGTTAGGATTTGTGAACAAACATACCAACACAAAATTTATCTATGGAATAATTATTTTCCTATCCATTTCCATATTTCCTTGAGTATCTCACTAATGATAGTTAATAAAAGAATTAACTCACTGTTTGAACTGGATTTTACATGTGTGTTTTACTAATGAGTCATTTTTAGTATATAAATTATTTCTTTAAAAACAAATAGTATCAGTAATTTAGCCTGATTCCCTTTACTAACCTATTTTAAATTTATCAAGGATTTGTAATACAAAAGAACAAGTATTTAGGTCATTGCTAGGCCCATTAATAGCAGCATTATCTTGCCACCAAGTGGTAGTTTCTGAATTACATTGCAGGAGTCTGTTGTATTTACACAAGTATTTATACTTGTGTGTATTTATATCATCTTTAATATTTGCTTAAAAGCATCAAATCCATTGGGAGTAGATAATAATATGTGCTTTTCCTAAAATATTCATATTTGAGAGGTATTTATAATTAAAGGACTTGGTATTTATACTTCCAAATTTGTTGGATTGATTCACATTCCATCAAGTTTTAAAGTACCCAAGAAAAACTAAAGGTGGTTAAATATAAGTACTCTAAAAGTTTTATTAAAGTCTTCGAATTTTCAGTCATGATATCTTCTTTTCTCCTTTAATCTCTAATAAAGTTTGGAATCTGTGCTCTAAAAAGATATGTTGAAGTTCTAACCTCTAGGACCTCAGAATGTGATCTATTTGAAAATAGAGTTATTATAGATGTAATTTATTAAAATAAGGTGATATTAGAGTAGGGTGGTCTCTTAATCCAATATAACTGGAGCCCTTATGAGAAGAGAGAAATCTGGACATTTGGATTCACAGAGGGAAGATGATGTGAAGACACACAGGGAGAAGACGGCCATTTGAAAGTGGAAGAAGAGATTTAAGTGATCGGCATCTAGAAGCGGAGTAACATCAGGATTGCTAACAAACTCCAGAAGCTAAAAGAAGCATGAAGGATTTTTCTTTAAAGTTTTCAAAGGACCCCAATGACACATTGATTTCAGACTTGTAGCCTTCAGACCTGTGAGACAATACATATCTGTTGTTTTTAAGCCATACTGTTTCTGGTAGCTTGTTACAGCAGCCCCAGGGAACCTAATATACTTTTCCTTTCAAAATTAAAATGTCTGTGCTAGATAACTAGTTAGACACTGATGTTGAGAAGGCAAAGATTTATGGAACACTTAGGCCTAACTGGGCTCCCCCAAAGAAAAACACCTTTTTCTGAATTTCTACTTTATACACTGTTATCTAAGGATAAAAATCAACATAGGTAAAGAATGTAAATGTCAGGATGGAGCTGAGAGTAAACAAAGGACAAAAACAATAAAACAAGTGGAGTGACCACCTGTGTTAGCTAATTAGCTTTATTCAAAGGAAAAATAAGTTTTTCCTGTTTTTATTGCAAGAGGTAGGTAGTTTTACAACTTGGAGCAAGGAACTAGCAATGAAAGTTAGACTCCTACCCTCCCACAGAGACTGAGCAATAGGACTACTAACTTCCATGATAATTACACTTCAAATAAGACTCCCAGGTCCTTGACAAAGACTGTCGTGGGTCTGTAAGCTGACAAGGCTTTTAAAGATATTTACATCTTAAAGGTCAGAGAAAGAATTTGCAAATTACCCTTGTAAATTCTCTAAGAGGGAGGGGAGGGACCTCCATTGCTGGCTATCTGGATTCTGAAAGGCTGGGATAAGTGGAAGGTTAGGGGCCTAAAGGTTGCCTTAAGCTTGTCTGAAGTTTAGTCAAGCTGAGGAAAAGGCTAAGGCCTTCCTGGTCATCCTTTCTGGCTATTTATTTTCAAACCTGATAGGCGGCCTTGGGTAGCATTCTTAAGTTCTTCTCCCTTAGTTTTACTCCCAAAGCCTGTGTTTTTTAAAATCTCCAGATGTTTACATAACGTCTCCCTTTCTAACTAGCCTAGGGTTCTCTATTTTAGGTGGAGCTCTTATGCTCTGGCCTAGAACCATAATAATTGCCTGTTCATTCATCCTTCTCATCACTGTAAACATTTTAGAATTTAAAACCGATTTTATCTTTTGCTGCTTAAAGTCTTTCACTAATTCATAAAAGTTGAAGGTCACACACACACACAAAAAATCCAAGCTTCAAGAAACTTTGCTGAGTTGGCTAATTGAAAAATTTGTTCCCACTCCTTGCAAGACAAACACCATCATCTGTGTAAGAGGGAAACAACTTGGCAGAGACTGAGCTGAGAGGATCTCACACGCTTCTTAGCAAAGCTCTGCTGATAACTAGCTTTGTGACACTGAGCAAGTCATGTAATCTACGGTAACATAACTACTTAATCAATTGATTAGAATTAAATTAGTGAAGGTACCTCAAATTCTCCAGTCCACAGCTTATTTTGGCAAAGGGACTTGGTAGTGCAAATGTTTTCTTCTTTGACCTTTTTCCCTTTTGAATAAATTTATCTTCTAAAGACAGAAGTAGTCACAGCTCCAGAAAGATTATTTATATAATAATTTCAGGGACTTTGTTTCCTTTTTTCTTAAAAGGTTTATGGGGGGGAAATAAAAAGATTCACAAGATTATTCTCTCAGGCAGTTTTTCTTGGGTTCTAATTACCTGGGCCATTAAAGCTGTCATTTTTACTATTACCTGTGGGCATTCCTGTGAGAAATTTGAGCACAGAATGGAGAAAAGAGTAAAGTTCATAACCTTCACTGGCTATTATACATACTATAGAAGAATTCTAAGATCTCTTGGGTAAATTTACTTTAAACTTGTTAACATCAATTTATTATAGCGTTTTTCTAGATATTATTTAAAATATGATGGCACAAGTACTTGACCTTAAGAAGATTGTGTGAAGACGGCAAAATAGTACCGAATGCTAACTGCAGTCATATTACTAAATAGGAAAACTTCAATATTATACATCTCTTAGGAGCCCAGTTTTCTCACCCAATTAAAATGAAATAGAATTCAAAATTCATAACATGTGAGTACCATGTATGTGTCCATGTTGCGATTGCATCAGAACCCTGTCAAAATCTGTTTAAATCATTGCCAATTATAAATTATTTACAGGAGTCCAAACAATTTTTTAATTTAACAATAAGGAAAATAGAAATTATTCCAGTCCTCACTTAATGATGGTCTTAAAGAGCATATCCAAGTATCATTAACGCCTCTGATATTAGAGCAATTTTGAAACAAATATTAAAAAGTTCACTGTGACTTTAGCACAGTGAGGGGTTTTTGTTTGTTTTTCTATTTGTTTGCTTTGATTTTTACTTTCTCAAGATAATTTTTATTACTTTAATTCCTTTAATATACCCTGAATCTAACTTCAGTTTAGTAATGTTTATAAAAACCAATTTCCACAAAATACATGCTTTTTATGTGTTTTATAAAGATATAATAGTAAACACTTTATGGCAGCATGTGAATGTAACTACTTTAATTATATCCTGATTTATCATATGATAATGTCCTCTAGGCACAAAGAATACAAATAAAAGAACATTTTATATGCAGATAGCATATTATACAAAATGTACTTATATTTTTCTATTTGAATATAAGACAGGTAATTTTTATTCAATTAGTAGAAGTGAAAACTACTTTAGACAATTAAGAGACTTGCTGAAAAATACATAGAAAATTAGGGTAACTCTTTTCTTATATTGTACTGGTTGATTATCTGTTATAAAACATCAATTACCTAAATTGATTGGAGGTGAAAAAGTAGAATCTACTGGTAAAATGTAAGCAAGAACTAAATAAATTAGTATATGAATTGTGTATTGTAAAGTTTTATAAATTTGCTTCAATTAGATCACATATTTTGCTTTCAATAGCCAAGCAGCAATACAAAGAATGTAAATAACCCCTTTCTCAGGCAGAAAAACACTATTGCTATAAAAGATACCAGAGAGAAATTTCCTCTTTTAAAAAGGTAGATAATCTAACAAAAGGTAGTTATTTTTGGTATAATAAGGAACTTTTCATACCTGGGACAATTTTACTGCCTCTTTTTAATAGTATACTGAATGCTCCAAAACAAACTTGTCATTTTCATAGAGAGAAATCCAAATTCTACTCTTGTTATGCCACTTTCTGTATATGCACAAGTTGATTTTTTACAGGTTAGGTATCCTTAATTTAAAAATTCCAAATGCTCCCAAATCCATAACTTTTTGAGCACTGACATGATACTAAAAAGGAATGTTTAATGAAGCATTTTGGATTTCAGATTGTTGGATTAGTAATGCTCAGCTGGTAAGCAGCACATAAATATTCCAAAATCTGAAAAAATCTAAAATCCAAAACACCCTGGTCAGATAAGGGACATTCAACTTGTGATTTCTTCTTTTATGTTCTGGTACAACCACATATTTTAACTTTAAGACATTAGTCTCTTTAATTATTATTTCACAATTTCCATAGCTCAGGGGTCTGGCCATGGCTTAGCTGAGTTTTCTGCTCAGAATCTCACAAGGCTGGCATCAGGGTGTCTTGCTGGCCAGTACTATAATCTTTCCAGAGGTGTGGGGCCTTCTTCTAAGCTCATGCCAGCTGTGGTAGAATTAAAGTCTTGTGACTGTAGGATTGAGATCCTATTTCTTTCTGGCTATTGTTAGGGGCCCTTTCAACTCCTAGAAAATGTCCTCATGTTTTTCCCATGTGACCCTCACATAACATGTCATGTTAATTCTGTAAAGGCAGCAGAAAAGTCTTTCTCCTTTAGCTGTGACAATTTTATTGAAGACAAAGTAATCACAGGAGTGACTAATCCCTTGTATCCACAAGTATCTCTGAACACAAGGAGAAATTATACAAGGTTGTGGTCATTGAGGATCATATTAAAATTCTGGCTACCACATATACTAATATTATCCAAATATAGGTATGCACTTAATCATCTTGTTATCTAATGACCGATATGGAATGTAAATATGTTTTTGTATTGTAGCCGACTTAAAAATTGCCCAAGGACCCAAGCATTGTTCATTAAATTACTTCAGTTTAATATTAGTCTAAGATTGTTGAGTTAACTATGGACCATGGAAATTATATTTAAACTGACAAATTACAGAGCAATTACTACTTGTGACAGTTGGCTATTGTTTAAGAGATTTGTACTTCTCCATTCCATCCCACTACAGGATATATCTTCAACCTCTGAGGTATCGAACTTGATAGCAGTTGTGATGTGATCAAATGTTTAAAATGTACTTTAGTGGCAGGACTTACTTGCATATGCTTCTGACATTGTCATGAGAAAAACATATTCTAGGTTGTGTTGCCCCGGAATAATGAGCTACAATTAGGATAGACATAGCCCAGATGACCTACAGAACCCACAGCTCAAAAAATATCATCTTAGCCAACTTGCAGACCCAGTATAAACAGAGATGCTGTACTGACCTGGAGACATGTGAACACGAAGTAAAATTATATCATGATGTGTCGCTGAGATTTTTGGTACATTTGTTACACAATAATGGCTAACTACTAAACTTAACATCAAAAAATGTAAAAATTCTAATTAATGTATGTAATTAAAACTAGAAATAATTCCGAATTCAAAGAAAGCAGAACACATTTGGCAAATGAAGCTATAAGGTATGAAAGATGTCATTTTTGTTAAGGAAAAAATAAATTTATCTAGTTTTGAGGTTGTTTAAAGGTTGTTTAAGAAGGGAAGAAGGAATAATATAGATAAAACTGAATGAATAAGAAGATTATAGAAGGTATATGAAAGATGACTCATGTGAAAGGAATTTTATATGTGAATAAGTGGTTAAAATTAAAAGGGAATTAAGTTTTTCTAAGAATTGAGCATTAATTTCAAAAATATAACTATGTAATATTAAAATTTGGTTCCCTATGTTACAACAAGTTTTTCTTAGAGAATTGATCTGCTCTTAATAGGAAAAAGAGCTTTACGAGGTCTTTTGATTAATAGAGAGGACTCAATTTTTCTAACTAAAGATCTAGGACTTTTATTATAACTCTGCAGCTTTTGATATTTATCACTCTGGTTAAATGAATGTCTATTATTTCACAGTGAGCTGCAATCTTATTTTGATCAAGTGTTTTGAACCTTTGATATTTTTGAGAAACTTCCCCAAATCAAATTCTAAATTAACTCTTTTTGACCTAGAATTGACTTTGGGGGTTTCTAGGTAGGCCCCTGAAGAGCCTCAGAGGATGTACCTTTCATCCTGTAGAGATGTTAAATTAATTAGGCTTGTTTGATATGTTGAATTGTGAGGGCAGTATTGTCAAATAATATAGTGATGTTAAACCTCTTTTAATTATATTGTATGGATGTGTTTCAGAAATCCAATAGTCCTAGTATAATACTGTCAGTCATTTTTTCTTTTCTTTTTTTTTTCACTAGTTCCCTGAGCAACAACTCATTTACTTGGAAGGGACTTCTTAGAATAAATCATGCTGCCAAGTTCTTTTCTCAAAAGGAGGAGATAATTATTGAAATTGACTCAAGTCCCATGTAAACCAAAATAAAATCTTAACTCCCTCTAGCTGACTGAATGGACACTCTCTTGGCCAAAGGCACCCAGAAATTCCCTAAAGCTGAGTTGCTGCCCATGAGCAAAGGGAGGTCAGACTGCCTCATTGTGCTCCCACCCTCTTCTTCTCCATATCCTTTGTAATGTCTATGTGCAGCATCTGCTGAACTGGGCTAGAATAAGAATTCAAAGAAATATGTAATCATGAGGACACTGTATAACTAATGCGTTGAGGCCAGAAATCTAGGAGGATAATAACAAAATAGTGTTGATGCTCTAAGTTTTGGTCACATTGTTATATAGGTGAAAGTCTGACCAAAGAGGGAGAATTATTATTATAAATAAAAGTTATGGGAGGCCATTGATTTGGACTAGGCTATTACACTAAATTGAACAGATCCAACCAATATGGACTTTAACTATAGTAGCTGAGCTTTAGTTAATTGCAGGAGGTTCTGTAACCAATTAACCAATTAAGCTGTAACCAATTAAGTTGACTCTACATGGCACTTCCTTTTCCTATAAACACTGTCAGATCATGTTATTGGTTGGAGTTCTCTAAACCTGCTCTGGTTCAAAGGGCTGCCCGATTCTTGAATTCTTTTTGTTTTGTTTTGCTCTGTTTTGTTTTTCTTCACTCAAATAAACTCAGTTAAAATTTAAACTCTTCAAAGAGTTTTTTTTTTTTTCCTTTCCATTTAACAATGTACAATCCACCACTATAACTCCTCACAGAAAAGAGAATTTTTGTGACATTTTGTTAGGTAAAACTGTCTTCCCATGACACAATATACAATCACTCAAAGAGAAAATATTTAATAGATTAATTGCTCTTCATAAATTAGGAACTGCTGCTGCTCAAAAGAAACTATTAAGAGAGAATGAAAACTACAGAGAGAAAGTATTTATAAATAATAAATCTGAGACAATACATTCAGAAAAATATTCTCAAAAGTCGATCATAAGAAAATAACATAATTTAAGTGGGAATATTTAATTAGATATTTTACCAATGAAAATATATGGACAGCAAATGAGCACAGAAATATATGTTTAAAATCTTCAGTCACTAGGGAACACACTCATAGGTGTTGATATGATTCTGCTGGAATTCTGGGAGAAGAGGAAGGAGATCTTTGACATAGTCCAGAAATTAATAAAATTTCCAAAGGGATAACTGCAAGTCGTTTGATAAATGAGGAGATTTACAAATTGATAATAGAGGAGATGGTGTGCTTGTCTTAGAAACATTGTTGTTTCTCTTTCTGTGAAAGGTAGGAATCCCCAGAATTACTATAAAATAAAACAGTAAAACTAAAACAGAGAAGAGTCATTTTGGATCATCAGGAGAACAGAAAGAACAAGAGAAAAAGAGAGAGAAGTAGGGCTGAGGGAGGGAAAACCAAGAAATTTGTAAAACAATAGATACCTAGAAAAAGAGGAAAATCTAAATCACAGAGCTCTCTAATATGCTCAGAATTTGAGGTTCAAGACTTGCCTCTGCTCCTTTTCCTAAATATAAATTTGGGATAATTACTTACCAAAACTGAAATTTAATTTTCCTTTTATAAATTGGCATTAGTAATCATACTTAATACGTGAATTTCTTGTGATGATTAAATGAGATACAGCAGTGACTTTCAAATATTTTACTCATGCCTTACTGTATGGAGTACATGATATCAAGAACAGAGGCACATACACAAACGCAGACATAATATAAAATTGAAACAAAAGTTACACAGAATAATGCCTAACTTTACTAACTGTGATGATGAACTCTGAAATATATATTCTCTTCCATTCTATTCTAATATGAAATACTGTTTGGGACACACTAAGATGATTCTATGGTGCACTAAATAGTATAAACTAGTTTTAGAAACACAGAAATAAGGTACATACATGACATCATAACTACTTATACATTTTAATAAATATTTAAAAGTTTTAATGTCTTGTTTGTTGAGCTATATTTAAATTTTTATTCTTTTTAATTTTCTGTCTTTTATTTTCTGGTGATTCGTTGGCCTTAACATCCAAATTCAGTGTTCATAGCATAAATACTTATTTTCTCTATGTGTCTTCATTTAAGAGCTAAAGTTCTTACGTTTTAAACAATGACCAAAGCAAAAAATATATTTTTGGAAATTGTTGTTGATGAAAACCAAAATAATATTTTATTAATTAAAAAAATTGTTTACAAAGTTACAAATGATCTATTAACAATGGTTAAGCATAGAAACTTTTAGTAATTTTTAATTTTTTTTTTTTTTTTTTTTTAAGAGACAGAGTCTTGCTCTGTTGCCTAGGCTAAAGCTCAATGGCATGATCATATCTCATTACAGCTTTGAACTCCTGGGCTCAAGCAATCCTCCTGCCTTCACCTCCAGAGTAGCTAGGACTACAGGCACACACTACCACACCCAGCTAATTTTTTAATTTTTTATAGAAACAGGGTCTCACTATGTTGCCCAGGCTGGTCTTGAACTCCTGGCCTCAAGCAGTCCCCTTGCCTTAGCCTCCCAGAGTGTTAGGTTTACAGGCCTGAGCTACCATGCCTGGCTTAAAAAAATATACATAACTTAACTTTTGCTCCTGAAATACAAGTTTGACTCTTTCAAAAATAAAAAAAATAATTGACATTCATTCAATTAATAAATATATATTGAGTGTAATGAGTCAAATTCTGTTTTAAATGCTTAGGAGAGAAAACAAAATCTTGTCAATCTATTTGCTATATCCATAAAGTGGTACCAAACACTCATTATATAATTGTGTCTATAAAGGACAAGGTAATAAAGTATATTTACATTTTCCTACATTTCCAAGATGCTTATGATTATGAATGAATTTTTAAAAAATACTCAGTTTCTGTAGATTATATAAATTCAGTCAGAAAAGTCTCAAAGTACAGATAGCTTAACCATTAATATACATAACATTTGTATATAAAATTTGGGGGCTTCTTATGTGCTTAACATAGTCTTGTCTCTGAATAACATTGGTGTGGAGATGTATGATAAACAGAGAAGACCTTCAAAGTACTTAAAAGCATTCATTGATACATTAAATTCTAATTTAAGATAGCACGTGTTATTTTTGTTGAGTAAAAACTGAATATATATATACACATTAGGACATTTGAAAATGTAAAAATGCTGTAAAGAAGTCCACTTTGAAAATGACCAGTAAGATAAGGCCTGCTTACAAATCCTTATGGATTATACTATAATTTATCCAAGCAATTCCTTAGTTTATTAGAGATCTTTTATATTTTAGCTATCTGGATTTCAAAGCAATATTCATGTACACGTGCATATTCATATGAAGATATAAAATAACTCTGTTGAAAACAGAATATATACATTAAACAGAGACAAAAATATCAATGATTATTGTCTCTGGAAATGCAAGTAGTTTTTAATTTTATTATGTTTTCTCATTTTTTTCCAATTTTTAAACAATGCATATTTTATGCAATAAGAGTACATGAGTATAACAATTTAATGAATATTCTTATCTCTGAATATTTGAACAAATTTATGTTTAGGAAAAACTCATAAAAATAGAATTGCTGGTCTTAGGGTTTATTCAACATTAAGGATCTTATCCATCATGATAAAATGTCTTCCAAAACTGTTGTATTCATTAACTATCTCAAACAACTTGCATAAAAAGGCCTTTGTTACAATATATTTATGAATGTTTATTGCTATCTCTAACAGTTTGATAGCCTAGCTTTTCCATTTTTATTCACTTATCTTGATTGCTATAAAATATGCATATCTTTCAAAGCATATTTGTCATTGACTTTTTTTAGTTGTCTCTTTCTGTCCTTTACCCATATTAATTGATTTTTTATTATTTGCTTGCTTGTTTTATTTTATTGCTTTGATGGATGAGCTTTGTGAAATTCTAATAAATTTTACTATACTCTTTTGTTCATGAATTTTAAAATTGTCTACTTTGAATATTAGAGAAAGGGGAGATTATTATCCTGAGTGAAGTATCTCAAGAATTAGAAAACAAACACCACATGTACTCTCTAATAATTGGGAACTAATTGATGGGCACATATGGGCACAGAAATGTAAAGGTTATTGGAAATCAATAGGGGCAGAGGGGAGGGGTAATAACTACCTACCAGGTACAGTGAACACTATTCGGGCAATGGACACACTAATAGCCTTGGCTTAAGCATTATAAAAGCTATCAATGGGCCGGGCGCTGTGGCTCACGCCTGTAATCCTAGCTCTTGGGAGGCCGAGGCGGGCGGATTGCTCAAGGTCAGGAGTTCAAAACCAGCCTGAGCAAGAGCGAGACCCCGTCTCTACTATAAATAGAAAGAAATTAATTGGCCAACTGATATATATATAAAAAATTAGCCGGGCATGGTGGCGCATGCCTGTAGTCCCAGCTACCCGGGAGGCTGAGGCAGAAGGATCACTCAAGCCCAGGAGTTTGAGGTTGCTGTGAGCTAGGCTGACGCCACGGCACTCACTCTAGCCTGGGCAACAAAGTGAGACTCTGTCTCAAAAAAAAAAAAAAAAAAAAAAAAAAAAAAGCTATCAATGTAAAAAATCATTTGTACCCTCTTAATATTTTGAAATTAAAAAATGAAGTGCTTCATATTATAAAAATTCTATTGGATAGCCAAATAATTCTTAAATGAAGGTAACATAATGTTGTGACATCATAAGCTTTCTAACATTTAAAACTACTCATTACTGAGGAAAGTAGATCAGATTTTTTGCATTCTATTTTCCTCTTTACATTAAATTATTAAACATTATTTTTTGTCTTAATTGCCATCTGTGGAATTAATTACTGGTTATTTTTTGCACACTGCAACCATTTGAATATGTCTTATTTGTCTTTCTCCCCAGTGCCTAAAATGCAATATAAGGCACAATAGAGGGGCACAATAACCTTGAATACCTAGGCTTTAAAAACTTTATTAAGATAAATGTGGTTTGTAATTTCTATAAATTACTAAATATTTGTAAAGAATGCATAATTAATATCTTAGAACAGGATCAATAAAGAATCCATATACAGTGTTAATATATTCAAAGTTCCAATGTGTGTTTAATGTATTTTTCTTTAAATATAATTGATCCCATTGGACAATGAACTCTTCTGGAACTAGGACAAGTCTTTTTTTTAATCTTTATATCTCCAGAACCTATCGTAGTTCCCAGAACACATAAGACTTAGAGTAAAAGTGTTTGAAACAACTGAATCATTACATTCTAAAGAATATATGTTTTGGAATAAAAAAAAGTAATGATTTACAGATACCACATATTAGAAATCTGTGATTGTCAATTATTATCAACTATTTTATTTTATGGTTCACCTTTAAGTGTTGAGTCATACACAATAGGACAGGTCTTTTATTTGGTGAAATTATTTCTTATTTTGAAAAACAATCTGCCAATTCCTTGAGATACCCAACATTATCTGGAGTAACTTAGGGGTATAAAGAAAAGAATAATATCTGTTTATTAATATAAAAACCTACATTTTTAGGGAAGATAATAATTAACTATGTTTTTCGTGTATATATTTTTCATTAGGATTCAGCAGTCTACACGAATGTATTGCTAATTATATAGTATATATAATATTCAGTTTACTCATATACATTGGCTTTTTTAGTTCATTTAAATTTTAGCTAACTATGTCCATATTCTATGTACAATTATGGATTCTTCTTTTCCACAAAGTCTAACAAGTTTTTTGTCATATTTTCACTTGCGTTTCGGGGCTGTTATAATAATCAAAATTATCTTGATAAAATTATGTTTTATAACTTATTTAATAATTTTTGTTTAATATGTTTTGATAATTTTTGAACATTACAAAAATCATTAGTATTAAACTGTACAGGCCTCTTTTCTCATCCATACAAGAAGGAAATCCATAGTATAAAACTTGTATGCTTTTTAATGGGTAGAAGTAAGTCAAATGATTCATTAAAAGTACTGAGTGCTTGGCACTTAATTTGTAATGAATAAATTCATTGACTATGATTAAGATTACTCAGAATAATAATGTTCTTTTATTAGGTAGGACCCAGACTAAACTGTAATATCAGTGAGATTAAATCATATTTCTTATAGATCTTCATCTCTCATGAAACTGTCCAGATAGAAATAGGCTATCCAGATTTAAGTAGGTAATTCCATCTAATCAAAGCCCAAAGTCCTTTGTTTGTTTGTTTGTTTGCTTGCTTGTTTGTTTTTTGCTATGACATTCATCAAAATATAAATATCATCTGCTTGGCTGTAGAAGATGAAGTTCACTAACAGATAACAGACATCTGTTCTCTTCACGGACTAAGAAAAATAAAGAGCGAAGGGCAAGCATCTTCCTTTTAAGGACTTACTCTCAAAAGTTGAATGTGTCCTTTTCAATTAAATACTATCCTTTTGGCCAGAATTTAGTCACATGATCACATCATTCCTACATACTGGGGATGCTGGGAAATGTAGTCTCTGCATAGGTAGCTGTATGCCTAAAATACAGGGCATTATTACTGAGGGGAAGAAAGGGATTACATATTATCAGGTAATAATTGCCAGGCTTGGCCACAGTCCATTCCTCCAAGCTCACAATTCCCATAGGGGCACCCACTCCCACCCCTAAAGGAGACAATTTCAAAGGTTCATACCTGCTCTAAATCCATTATTTTGGGCAATATGCCAAGGTCTAATGCTCTCTACCAGATCCAGATATATAGAGCTTCATTTTTCTGCAGCCTGCAAACTAAAACATATTTTCTGCTTTGCACATACACAACTAATAAACACCAATGATGTAGGAGCTATCTGACTTCAATAAAAACTCTAAATCTTAAAATGCCCATTTTGAAAAAAGAAGAATGGATAGAAATGGGGTGGAGACGTAGCCACCTTTCTGTAGCAGTTACTAAATTCTGAATGGCAGGAATTATGAAGGCTCTCTTTCCTAACATATAGACTTCTTCTTTATTATTAGGGTTTTTTTTTAAACAAACAAATTCATTGTCCTTTATGATCACTGGCTTTGCCATCTAGAAGGTTCTTCCTTATCCATCATCCTGCACAATTGCATGGAGTTAGACATTTCCTTCAGGAGTATGTATTGCTTTCCTTTAGTACAAGATGCTATTTAGAAGCCAGAATATGTGTGCTGGTTTGTTTATTGCTGTTAGTGTATCACTGTTACCAGACCCCCTCTTATATACAGTTATAGAATACAGCTAATAAATAAATGTACACACACCAAATACAGATTTATACACATTAATTCACACCTACAGTTACATCTATATCTCTGCATATGTTCATCAAAAATCATGAATTGCCACCATACTTCCAAATCTGATCTGTCATCAAAGGGTTCAATCTAGGTTTCTCCTTTCCAAATTTGAAGTTCTCCTCACTCATCATGAGAAACTCAGCCCACTCCATGCTTATGTATTAAATGGTTTGTTCTAATTTTTCATATGTAACTAATCTCCATCCCCATGGATTCAGAACCTAAGGTGGGTGAGGAGGGAGCCTCTTGGAGGCATGCCAAGGACAGAGGATCACTAGGATTGTGAAAATAATATCCATGAAAGGCAGCAGTTTGATGAGGGCCCCTTAATCTGAACAGGGTAGAGAGAGCTTCCATGAATAAGGGCAGCCTGGCATAGGTTGTCAGAGCTAAAGTGGGATGAGTGGAGCATCAACATATGAAGGTGGGCTAGGACAGAGAGCTGGAGCCCAAGTGGGAAGAAGAGGTCATCCATATGGAAAAGCAGCCTGGCATGGGATGACAACCCAAATAAAGTGAGAAGGGTGTCCACGGGGATGGGATGGGGAAGCCTAGTGCAAGATATAAAAGCTGAAGCCAAATGACAAGAGAATGTATGCTGGTGATGACCTTAATGAGATCTTGGGTTCCTACTAAGTTGCAGAAGGCATGGGATATGAGAAATGGGTTGGTTACAGCTCAATTGGCCTGGGATGTCAGAGCCCAAGAAAGGGAGGAAAGTAATTGTAACAGAAATGATATGGGCTGCAAAGCTTAAAATATTTACTATCTGGGAGACATCCAAGACGGCCAACTACAGACATTGCTTGTCAGACCATCCTGGCAGGAAGGTAGGATATCAGATAGGAGAGAGGAGAGAAGAGTCACAGCTCAGGTGTAGATCACAGAGAGAGAGGACAGAGATGGCAGGGGATCCCACAGAGAAAAATTGTGAAGCTGAGAAGGCAGAAGATAAAGAGAAGAGATCGGAGAGGATCAAACCCAAAGAGGCTCAGAGCCCAGTGAAAGAGTGAGGAGTAATTTCCCTCCTCCTCCTATGTAGCTTTGGTGAACAGTGGGCCACTTAATTTACTAAAGGTTTTTCCACCCTCCATGACCCCAGTCACAGAAGCAAATAAGGAATAGAAGGGTGAACTAGTGAGTCCCAGGAGTTTGGGAAGTCTGTGAGGGGCTGCCCATGGGAGAGTACCAGGAGAGGCCGGAGAGCTGGCTTCTTCCATCCAGACACTTCCTCCCTGTACTTCCCCTATGCGCTACAACCAAGAAAGCAGCTGGAGCTCAGGCTGAGCTCACCCCTCCCACCTGCCCAACACCTGATGAATGTTACTTAAAATTCATTATATCCTCCTCTTGCTTCATAAAGCTGACCTGATCATTTAAACTTTATTTGATTAATCAAAAGTCTTATTTTCAATCTTAATCCTTTCACTGTATGGTGTATAATTGCAAGACAGCTTCTTAATTTTTTCTTCTTTCAATTTCAGGACTTTCAGGTTGCTCATCCTTAACCTGCCCCTGATAGTTTTACTCTAGTTTTCTATTCCAATCTGCTGTAGGCTGATGCCAAGTAACTAAGTTGAAGAGCTATATATTAAATGAGTTAATAAAGATCTGAATAAGAAATAAGTATATTAGATATATTCCTTTAATAAACTTTATGACACAATTTTATATATCCTGAGACATTCTTTTGTTCGTTATCAACTTTATGACTGTTACTTATCATTGAAATTTTATTTTTTAACATCTAACTTTGAGATACTACTGCATGTGCATATTTAGAGTTCAATTCAAGGCTCAAGAGTTTTAAAAGCTTACCTTTATTTCTCTGGATATTAAAATCCATTTAAAAGATACATTTCAAATAGTCTGTTATTTTTGCAGATATTGAATTTAAATTAATAAGATTAACACTAACAAAAATATATATAGTTATTTTTTCACTATCCACCTTAATTGTGTGTGTATACTATGCATTAGTGACTCAGAAAGCAATATTGCTGTTGTAAACTATTCAGCCTGTGCCAAATATTTTTGGTCTTCCATCCCTGCTTCAAAATGTCATATCTTTCAGCTGTTCAACTTCCAGATGCCAAAAATCAATGGGTTTGCATCTGTTGTTTCCACTTTGTTGTTCTAAATCAAAATCCATTGCCAACAGGAAACTTAATCAATGATTAATTATATATACTATGTTACCGTTAGTAAATAATAACAAATATATTTATTTTACTAGGTGCATGTAGCATTGAAAGTTATATTTTTCTCTTTATACTTTTCAAATAGGTGAAATAGAAAGTGAAATGTATTTTAATCTAATAAAGAAACCTCTATCATATATACATATATTATGTATGTGTATATAATATGTAATATATTATATATTTTTCTATCTATTGCATATATTAATATTATGGATCCTAATCACACATTTATTTGGTTTTATGGAAGTAAAGGAAAGTTCACAGTTCATCACTGTGCAAGCAGAAGTTACTGAAATAATGATATTGTCACTACAAGCTTATATTCACATATCATTCATATAAACTCAAAGTTTTGTAATTGTTTTTTCGAGATTTCTTAGCAATTTAACTAAAGTTTTATCATGTATAGAAGTGAAAATTATATCAAATTCTGTAATTGAAAGTTTTCACACTGGTTCAGTATTTCATATTTCTACTGTAGCTTTTTACTGAAGTGCTTTCACAAGACTTTATCTTCACAGAATCTAAGTGCTATTTTCCATTTATAATACTTATTAAAATTGTCACCTTTTTTAGATGCCTCAATTTTCCACATTACAATTATTATAAAACTGGCCATAGATGAAGTGATTGATAAAATAAATAAAATGGATATGAGGAAAAGGATATGTATACATAAAAATATATTTTTAAAAATTTTTGTGAACTAATGAAAAGGACTGAGTTTTAAACCAAATTTTAAACATATAAAGACCAGGTGGGCTTTATCCCAGGGATACAAGGCTGGTTCAACATAAGCAAGTCTATAAATGCAATTCCCCTTATAAATAAAAACAAGAACAAAGACCATATGATTTTCTCAATAGATACACAAAAAACATTTGACAAAGTCCAACACACCTTTATGATAAAAACTCTGAACAAAATAGGCATGGGTGGTTCTTATCTTAAAATTATCAAATCCATTTATGACAAACCCATGGCCAATATCATACTGAATGGGGAAAAATTGAAACCATTCCCACTTCAAACCAGAACTAGATAAGGTTGCCCACTATCTCCTCTTTTATTCAACATAATGCTCAAAGTCCTAGCTAGAGCAATCAGGCAAGACAGGGATATTAAGGGCATCCAAGTGGGTGCAGATGAGATCAAACTCTCACTTTTTGTAGATGATATGATATTATACCTAGAAAACCCCATGGATTCCTCCAAGAGACTCCTAGATTTGATAAATGAATTTGGTAAAGTCTCAGGTTACACAAATCAGAGGCATTCATACATGCTAAGAACTTTCAAGCCAAAGCTCAAATCAAAAACGCAATTCCCTTTACTATAGCCCTAAAGAAAATTAAATATCTAGGAATATATCTAACGAAATATATAAAAGACTATAAAAGGAGAACTACAAAATGCTAAAAAAAAAGAAATTATAGAAGATGTAAACAGATGGAAAAAAACATACCTTGTTCATGGATTGGTAGAATCCATATGGTTAAATGTCAGTATTAACTAAAGTCATCTACAGAATTAATACAATCCCCATCAAAATACCACCATCATTCTTCACAGATCTAGAAAAAATAATTCTTCACTTTGAATGGAACCAGAAAGAACTACATATAGCCAAAGCAATCTTAAGTAAAAAAGAACAAACTGAGAGTCATCAGTCTTCCTGACTTCAAGCTGTACTATAAAGCAATGATAATTAAATCAGCTTGGGATTGGCATAAGAACAGAAGCATTGATGTTTGGAATTAGTCTGAGATTTCAGAGATGAAACCATCTTCATATGGTAACCTAACCTTCGATAAAGCACACAAAAATATACATTGGGGAAAAGAATCTATCTTCAATAAATGGTGCTGGGTAAACTGGATATCTACATGCAGAAGAATGAATCAGGATCCCTACCTTTCACCTCTCACAAAAATTCATTCAAGATGGATAACAGACTTAAACCTAAGGCATGAAACCCTAAGAATCCTAGAAAAAGATGTTGGGAAAACCCTCTCAGACATTGGTCTAGGCAAAGAATTTTTGAACAAGACCCCCAAAGCAATCACCACAGCAACAAAAATAAACAAATGGGATCTGATCAAATTAAGAAGCTTCCGCTCAGCCAAAGAAACTATCATTAGAACTAATAGACAACCTACAGAATGGGAGAAGATATTTGCTCTCTACACTTCGGATAAAGGTCTGATAATAAGAATCTATCTAGATCTCAAAAGATTTAACAAGAAAAAATCAAACAATCCCATCAAGAAATGGGCAACGTAAATGAACAAAAACTTTTCCAAAGAAGACAGAATAATGACCAGCAAACATATTAAAAAAATGCTCAACAATGAGATATCATCTAACCCCAGTGAGATTGGCCCATATCAAGAAATCCCAAAGCAATAAATGCTGGTGAGGATGCGGAGAGACAGGAACACTCTTACACTGCTGGTGGGACTGCAAATTAGTGTAATCATTGTGGAAAAGAATTTGGAGATACCTCAAACAGCTAAAATTAGAAATACCATTGGACCCAGCAATAGCGTTATTAGGCATCTACCCTAAAGAGCATAAATCACTCTATTATAAAGACCTCTGCACCCAAATGTTTTTGGCAGCACATTTCACTATTGCAAGGACGTGGAAACAACTTAAGTGCCTGTCAATTCACGACTAGATAATTAAAATTTGGTATATGTTTACAATGGAATATTACTCAATTCTAAGAAATGACAGCGAGCTAACACTGCTTATATTATCCTGGATTGAGCTTGAGCCCATTATCCAAAGTGAGGGAACACAAGATCAGAGGGATGGGCTCCATATGTATTCGCCGTCACATTGGTACTGACTGATTTTCAATATGGTGTTCAAAGGGGGGTGGTTTTCACCAGAGATTCGGGGGGTGGGGTATAGATCCACATCTGAGAGACGCACCAAACAATGTGGAGGGGAAGAGCATACCCTTAACCTTTGCTAAGCAAAGGCAAAATTATAAAATCTAACCAAAATGTTATAAAAAAACAAAAAGCATTTATCGGGTGTCAGGCAGGTAGAGGGGATGGGTTTATATATATATACATTATAAGTGCATTGTGCATTGTCGGGGACATGGACATGCTTGAAGCTCTGACTCAAGGTGGGAGGGAAGGCAATAGAAATGTATGCAACCTTAACATTTGTACCCGCTTATGCTGAAATAAAAAAAAAAAAAACATATACAGAAGTAGACCTAGTACAAGTTTATATATTAACGCTCTTATGTTTTAATTACTCTACTTCAACTGTTATTTCTTCCAACAGTAAAGGCTGATATTATTTCTATCTCTCCTGGTCTGACATCTAAAAAGGACTAAAATTAAGAGCAAGAGCCCTTTGAGATTATGAATATAATTCTTACATTCAGAACATGATTTCTAATTAAAACATTGTCTTCTTTCTTAATACTCTTTGCACTACTTAGGTAATAGATATCAACTACTATCAGCTAGAAATCTCCCCTAGGCAAGGTATAACATCTTATTTTGAAGAAATAACCCATGCATAAAAAGTCCCACTAGGTTAACAGGAAGAAACTCGGACACCCTGAAGCTTGCATATCCTGATTTTCTCTGCAATGAAGCTGAGGATGCTATGTATAGGCGGTCAGAAAACTCCAGCCAATAGACCCAGTGGCTCTAAACTTAACTCACTATGCTGAACTATACCTAATTTTGCTCATTCATGAAGGATTTGTTTTTATTAAAGTATTATTTTATCAGAAAAAGCCACAGAAAATATTTATAAATGGTATTTTAAATATCAGGGAGCATTTTAAAAGTCAAAGTTTCAAAAATGGACTCATTGTTCCTCTTTTTGTTTCACAACAAATTCTATGGTATTATAAATGATTATATTAATACAATGTTTCTTTGTTCAAGTTAATAATGTCTGTATAAATACCCATTGTTTACAGATGTGGCAACACAGAGCTAAACAATTAATTCAATATATTAAGTATTTATAAAATATATTTTAATTTCCTTTTCAAAAGGAAGTATGTTCCCACACACAATTCAGTTTTTCATCTGTACAGTCTTTTCCTCCACATTATTGCTGTCTTTAATGACATTAAATGACAGTGCCTTGAATATAGCATCTGTATAGCTGTGCATTTCCAGAAACTGGCCACATAAATAGCCTATAACCAGCACACTCCAACACGTCAAAAATGTGATTATCTGCTTAGTTATGTCTCCCAGTGCTAGTCCCCTTTTATGCTGAGCATATAACCTCTTAGCTATTTACTATTGCCAAAGAGTCTATTTTGGGACGTGTCATCAATCCTAGCACTGCCAGCAGCAAATAGTTGGCCATATTCTCTTTTTGAATTTTATAATTTGTTATCTTTATATTTTAGAGCAGTCCAGTAATATTTCAAACAGATACTTTACTGGTCAGATGGATAATTCCCCAGTCATTATATCTGTTTTGATATGTTGATATGTTCTTTAATCATCAAAACACCTAAGTGACATGGTAGGTTTGATAGGCATTTCAGGGCAGAAAGCAAGAGGGAATCTAGCTAATTAAAGGCAAGAAATTCATGAATAGGAAAGGATGAAATAATTTAAATTATAATAAGAGGTATCCCTGAGTAAACCAGCACGAAATGAAGTAAAGTTAATTTTAGAAAAGATAAATAGATTATCATTGGGTGAAAGCTCCTGAATCAGGAGTTACCATGTTCTGAGTTCAAGTTCTTAAAGCCACTCAATTTCATTGTTAATGGGCATGATTCCCTCAAGTGTATAGTAGAGAAAAGATTAGCTAACTTAAAGAGGTGTTGTGTGGACTAAATGAGCAAACTGTAGTTGATGAATAATTGTAGCTGTTTCCTTTTTTTTTTTTTTCAGATTTCAAGACATAATCTCACTGTGTTGAAATTCCTTTGATATGTGTTTTACATATTTTAGGATATATAACATTTTATAATCATTTAATCTGTTTGTTTTATTTCTCAAATTATAGACTTCCTGAGGGCAGAAACAATGTCTTACATTTCTTGATTATTCCCCACAGTCTCTCTTTTAATGAATTCAAAATAGTAGTTAAGCATTAGTTCTTAATTGTTTGAAGTCTGGAGGGAAGAATGTTTCCTCTGGTGGAGATTCATTGCAATGTCCTCCAGAAAATCCTACAGAGTCATCAAACAAAATTGCAATGTAAATTTTTCTTAATCAGCAATAACATTTCTCTAATTAATGTCTGTTCTTTCAGTTATTTATTGAATCAGGTAGCATGGACCAAAGATTAGCAAACAAAGGTATTGTATGTAAGTTTAGTACCTAAACAGAAAGTACCAAATATGATATATTGAATATTTTGACTATATTAGATAATATTTAAAAATATAATAAAGTGATGTAATAATTTTTTGTGCCATTCTGAGGAGTGGAAGCAAACTATGGGAAACCTTGGCTTCCCAAAGGAGATAAAAATTGACTTGATCTTGTAAGGTATATATAAGTTTAGAGTTAGACAAAAATGAAATGAAATTCCAGATTGAAAGAAAAGCATGCATGAAATAATGGAGGAGTGAAAAAGTATCTAATTTGCATAAAATTACAAATTGTCCCAAATTGCTAAAGTATAGAGTAAAAAGAAGAATGGTTTGAAGGTTGAGGTTCTATAAAGCCTAATATATTTTATTTTTTATAACTTTTTATTTTTCATTTTTATGGATAACAATAGTCGATAAAAACATACAATGTACAATAATCAAAGCTAGGAAACTGGGATATCCATCATCTCAATTAATTGTCATTTCTTTGTGTTTGGAACATTACAAATCTTCTCTTCTAGGTATTTTACAGTAATTATTATTGTCTGTAGTCTCCCTTTTTTTTAAACATATAAATGGATGGTGAAAATATCTTTTTTTGCATTTAGATATGGTGACTTCTTAACTGCAACCACAAATGTCAGAACATAAAAATAATTTCACACATTCTAAGCGTAAGTATAGTGATTTCAAATAGAAAAGATAGCTTTAATATCTGATAAATGTTTTAAAAATTGTCCATATCTTGTGTATATAAACACATATTTAATTCTTATTCATGAAACAATTTAAAAACATGGAACTTGTAAATCTTGATCTTTTCTCAAGAGTTCAATCACATGTATCTATATATATTTAAAATTGAAATTTGACCTTGAAATTACTTCAGATACAAAGATATTGTATATTTTACTCAGTAAGTTTCCTCTTTGATAAATATTCTACATAATTGAATTGTAAGTATGATTGTATGGGTAGACCAAATTCAAATAAGCAATCTAGTTATCTGCAGTTTAGTCTCTTTTTCAATATTAAAATTTCTACACATAATACATTAATAGTCTGAAAAAAGATTTTTTTTTATGCCTTGCACAAACCACAGTCAACAACATCACTGTATGACATGGTTGAATATTTTATTTCCCTAATATTACTACACTATAATCAACAGCAAAGAATTGAAAATGTAAAAAAAAAAAGTCTCCTGACTTATATTTTATCAGTGTGCTCTGTGCAATGCAACAGTCACATAGCACTTAGCATATTTAGAAGCTTACATGGAAAGAAAAATATTTTGTCTAATATTTCCATTTCTCTAATAATTTGACACTTGATCTAGTGCACTCAAAATATCTTCCTTTGCTCTGGGAACCGTACAGTCCCTTAAAAGTTGTTTGTGGTGGTGTCGTTTATTGAATATGTGTGATACGACATTTTCCTTTATGTGGCATGGCTGCATTGAGTTGTTTGTTCTCCTCCATTGGTGTTGTCACATTTTAGCTGTTTCAGCTACACTTGCTTTAGAATCTGGAATTTATGTCACTCCAGCTACTTGTTCAACATGCAAAATAAACTCTACGCTTCAGACAGAAAATATTTGTAATGTCAAATAATTAAAAAATAAACCAGTTGTTTATATTGTCATTATAAAAGAAAAGGATTAAATCATCAATTAGGTAGTAAATGAAGCGTGCACAATGTTTCTATTTCAAAATGCTCACTTTTGTAGGTTTGGATGTTGTTACATAATCTCTATAGATTTAACCATTTTAAAATTTCTTGTAATAAATTATCTACTTACTTGATGCTCTGCCCTGTCATGGAACCATCTGTGTTGATACTTATTGTATGAAGGTGGGCTTTGCACTTTACATTTTCAAGGTCCTATGATTCATTTTAACAATTTGTATGTACTCATTATCACAAAAGAGTATACACACACATACATGCACAGTTACATAAATATGTAAATTTAATGTTGATACTCTTCTAATATTGTATGTATTTTCTAAATGTTCTTTTTAGGGATGATGACAATTGAATACAGTCATGTGGCACACAACAATACTTTGGTCAACAATGGACTGCACATATAATCTGATGGTTTTGTAAGAATATAATGGAGCTGAGATATTTATATCACCCAGTGATGTCCTGTTCATCTTAATATTTTAGTGTCAACGCATTACTTATGTGTTTGTGGTGATGCTGGTGTAAACAAACCTACTGTGCTGCCAGTCATATAATAGTATATCCACATACAATTATGTACAGTACATAATACTTGATAATAATAGACTATTTTACAGTCATGCATTCACTATATGTTTTTTAAATTATTTTGGAGTGCATTCTTTCTATGTATAAAGAAAATATTAACTGCAAAATAGCCTCAGGCAGGTATTCCAGAGGCATTGTTATCATAGGAGAGGAAAGCTCCATGTGTGTTGTTGCCCCTGAAGACCTTCCAGGGGAACACGATGTACAGGTGGAACACAGTGATATTGATGATCCTGATCCTGTGGAGGCCTAGGCTAACGTGTGTGTTTTTGTTTCAGTTTTTAACAAAAAGGTGAAAAAAAATTAATTAAAAAACTTAAAATTAGAAAAAACTTACAGAATAAGGATATAATGAAAGAAAATATTTTTGTATAGCTGTACAATGTGTTGTGCTTTAAGCAAGTGTTATTACAAAGAGTTAAAGTTGAAATATTTGAAAGTTTATAAAGAAAAAATATTACAGGTTAATTTATTATTAAAGAAATAATTTTTGATAAATTTAGTGTAGTCTAATCGTACAGTATTTAGAAAGTTCATAGTAGTGTACAGTAATGTCTAAGGCATTCACATTCACTAACCACTCACTCACTGACTCACCCAAAGCAACATTCACTCTTAAAAGCTCCATTCATGATAAGTGCTTTATACAGGTATACCACATTTATCTTTTATAACATATTTTTACTATACCCTTTCTATGTTTAGATACACAAATACTATTGTGTTACAATTGCCACAGTATTTGTTACAGTAACAGGTTGTACAGGTTTGTAGCCTAAGAGCAACAGGCTATACCATATAGCCTATGTGTGTACTAGGCGGTACCACCTAGGTTTGTGTAAGTACACTATATGTTGTTTGCACAGTAATAAAATGGCTTAGTGACACATTACTGTATGTTATGTGTGTGCATATATATAGATAGACAGATATAAAATATAATAATATAATTATATGCCCATTTTCTTCTATATTCATATTTATTAAATTCTTGCTCAAGAATTTAGAACTAATATCAAGAAAGAATATTTTAAGCTGATCACATTAATTGCTTTGGCACCCACTTCTCAGTAAAATGCCTACAATTATCTTTTACTGAGTTAATCTTTTGTTATTTATTTTCATCCTTATTATTCTCACCTTGTCTTTTTTTGTTCAAATGTTCACCATTTCTCATTCTACCTGTTCCATGTGATTGTTTCTATATTTAATACATTATCATCTTTCAAAAATCAAATATATTTTATATGTCTGTGCAAGTGTGCGTTCAAATAGCTTTATATTTTGTATTGTGATTTTCAAAGACATTATTTCCCAAATTATAAAGTTGATATAAAGAAGGAAATAACTGAATAGTTGGCATTGGAAAAAAAATTTTTTTCAAATAAGGAATATGTCCAAATAATATATTCTCATGAAGTATATATTTTGAACTAGGCACTCTTGTTATAAGAAGGGTTTGAAGTTAACATTGTTGTATTGTTTTTTTTACATAGAAAACACAGATGTTAGCATGGAAATGCTATTTTTAAGAACCCATCTGAATTTTAGGAGCTAATTACTAGTGTAAATTCTCATTTACATTTAACCAATAATTGTTGTGTGGCTTTCATGTAGTGAGTACTGTCTCAGAAAAAACAAAAGGAAAAGTGGCATAAAGATAGAATAGGCAGGTTAAATTTGAAGACATGTAAATATGAAAGGATAATAATGCTTAATGTTTTTTTAGTGGCTACTTTTGTTAGCCACCATGCTAAATGCAGTACTTCTGTTAAATTATGTCATTCATACCAATCTTATGAGATGAGAGCAATTATTCTCATTTACAGGAGAGGAAATTGAGGCACTCAGTGATTAAGATATTGATAGCGGTCACACAGCTCATCAATGACAAAGCCAGATTAGAAGTCAAGAAGCTTGACTTCAGAGTCTTCTTTAACCACAAGGCTGGACAGTTTTCTCAAGGTGGTTTTCAATAATGTTACTTAATAAAGCTCTGATTTAATACTACTCTTTGATATGTTTACCAGGCCCTTCTCATTTGTGCCATATTAAAATGATTTTACTTTCATAAGTTCTACATAGCCCCCGTGCAATCTTCCTTGGTAGCAGCTAAAGCATGTTGTTCAAATTATTGTTTATGTATAAGGCTCTCACTTGACTGTTATAAGCTCTTTGAATGCCATAAAATTACCTTATTTATCTTTATATTCAAAGTATATAGCACAGTGCATCACATACAGTTTTCATTCAATAAATATTTGTTTAATGGATAAAATGTAGCTACTTTGCTATATTAGTCAGAATTCTTCAGAGAAACAAAACTAATAGGATATATATGCATGTGAAGGAATTGATTCACATAATTATGGAGGCTGAGCAGTTTCATAATATGTCATCCGAAAGCTGGAGACCCAGAAAAGCCAGTGGTTAGTTTTAAGAACTGGAGGGCTGATGGTGTAAGGTCCCAGTCAAGAGCAAAAGAAAACTGATGTCTCAGTTGAAGCAACTGGGCAGAGAGAATAAATATCCTCCTTCCTCCAATGTTTTGTCTATTAGTCCTCAATGCATTTGATAGTGTCTACCCACAATGAGGAGGCAAATCTGCTTTATTCAGTTCACTGATTCAAGTGCTAACCTCATTTGTGTACACCCTCAAAGATACACCCAGAAATAAAGTTTAATCTCAGCACCTTGTGTCCCAGTCAAGTTGACACATAAAATTAACCATCAAATTTGCTGAACCAAGTAGTTAACTGATATTTACCTAATTTTCTAGTAACTTCATGCTCTATATGTCACCTACCAACTCAGGGAAGTCATAAGTCACATTTTTTTTTAAATTAAAGTTAATGTCGGCCGGGCGCTGTGGCTCACGCCTGTAATCCTAGCTCTTGGGAGGCCGAGGCGGGCGGATTGCTCAAGGTCAGGAGTTCAAAACCAGCCTGAGCAAGAGCGAGACCCCGTCTCTACTATAAATAGAAAGAAATTAATTGGCCAACTGATATATATATAAAAAATAAGCCGGGCATGGTGGTGCATGCCTGTAGTCCCAGCTACTCGGGAGGCTGAGGCAGGAGGATCGCTTGAGCCCAGGAGTTTGAGGTTGCTGTGAGCTAGGCTGACGCCACGGCACTCACTCTAGCCTGGACAACAAAGTGAGACTCTGTCTCAAAAAAAAAAAAAAAAGAAAAAAAAAAATAAAGTTAATGTCTATTATGCTCAACAATTCCACCTGGAAAATGTTGTTTAGGAAATACAGATAAAAAGAGCCCATACAACATACATACTTTTCATTGCATTCATTAGAGTCATGGAGAGAATAAACTTCTAGATTTACTAACACACACTACCCTCAGATAGGAAATCTATTCTCTTTTAGCTTTAGTTTACTCATCTAGAAATAACAAGTGTAGGCTAAATCATTTCAAAGTTCCCAATTATCTCTATAAATCTATGTATTAAAATAGCATCAGGATAAAATCTATGAGCAGATAGCCTAAAATTTATAGTAGCCATGTTTTTGCTGCTATATACAATGCACAAATATTTTTTAAGGAAAATTTAAGTTTTCATTTCCTTGTTTATATATAAGGAAATATATAAGAAAATGTTTATATATATTTAGAGAGAGAGAGAGCAAGTATTTAATATGTACTTATACCGTAATAAGCAGCTTTGGCTGACCATGTGGTATATGATAATGGCAAGATTGATTATATTGGGAATCACATCTTCCTGGGGTAATGCAGAAGACATACTATATAAAAATAGAATGATGATTCTTATGGTATCTTCGGGCTTTGTCCAATATTATCTTTTAATACTGTAACATTTCTGGGATTATTAAAATAATAATAGTAGTAAGAATAATAGTAATAAGAATAGCAAACAAATAATAAAATATTGCCAGAGATGTGGATTTACATTACTTCAACTAAATGAGTCAATAAAAAATAAATTTATCTTTAAAACATGCATCAGGGTATCCATTTATCTGAAGGCATAATCTTTCACTATCAAGAATCTGAGTAAACCCCATCGGGATAAATGCAAAGAAACCCATGACAAACCTATCATAGTCAAACTTCAGAAAACTAAAGGCAAAGAAAAAAATCTTCAAAGCAGGGATAAATAAATGACACCTTCTCTATAGAAGGACATTGACTTGAATGACAACTTATTTCTCATATGAAACTATGGAGGGTAGAAAAAGCAGCACAATATTTTTAAAGTGCTGACAAAAAAATATCAACCCTGAATTCTATACATGAGGAAACTATACTTCAGGTAAAAGGGGGAAATAAAGACATTCTCAAATGAAAGGAAACAAAAACAACGTGTCATTAGGAGACTTGCACTGAAAGAATAGCTAAATCAGTCTCTTTGAACTTATTAAAATATGTGGAATGTAATTAAATCAGTACCTTGAAGGAAATTTAACATTCATTAGGTGTCAGGCAGATTGGAGGGGGAAAGGGGGGATGGGTGTATACACACCTAATGGGTGCGGTGCTTGCCGTCTGGGGGTGGACATGCTTGAGGCTCTGATTCGGCTGGGGCAAAGGCAAGAAACATAACCTAAACATTTGTACCCCCGTAATATGCTGAAATAAAATAATATTAAAGGGGAAAAAAGAAAGACATAGAGAAAATAAATGAAACAAGAATCTGGTTCTTTGAAAAAAATCAATAAAATTGAAGAACAGCTAGCTAAACTAATAAGAAGAAAAAGAGAGCAGCTACAAATAATCAATATTGAGAATGAAAACAGAGGATATCACTACAGATTTTGTAGCCATTTAATGGAAAATAAATGAGTATCATCAGGTTTATATTCATATGTCTAACAAGTTAGAAGATCAAGAACAATTCCTTAAGAATCACAAAGTATCAAAACTCAAATTTTATTTGTAATCAAATCTCCATGCTCAAATGATTCCACTGAAGACTTCTGCCAAATATTGAAAGATGAATTCAAACCAATATTACACAATCCCAGAAAATTAAACAGAAGGAAACACTTCATAATTCATATTCTTAGGCCATATTATCCTGAATCCAAAAAAGGACAAAAGAAAAGAAAGAAAAGTAGAGATTAATATCTCTCATAAATGCAAATGAAAAATTCTTCAAAAATATTAGTAAATAAAGTCTAAAAGAGTGTATACAAATAATAATGTTCCATGAACACGTGGGATTAATTCCAGGTATGCAAATCTGGTCTAATATTTGAACATCAATCAATACAATTGAGCATATCCATCTGTTAAGGAAGTAAAATCATATTGTCATCTCAATGACAAAGAAAAGACATTCAACAAGATTCAAAACCCATTTATGATAAAAATTTTATCAAGTTTGGAATTCTTACTAAATTCAATAAAGAGCATCTGAAAAAAAAACCTATACCAGCTAACAGTATGCTTAAGAGTAAAAAATTGAATGCTTTCACTCTAAAATCAAGAACAAAACAATGTCTGTTCTTGTAACTTTTATCAACATAGACCGGACTTGCTTGTCACTCCAATCAGGCAAGGAAAAAAGCCACATAGATTATAAAGGAAGAAATAAAACTGTCCCTATTTGCTGATGGCATGATCATCTGTGTAGAAAATCTCAAGGAATCTACTTAAAAACTGCCTACAACTAAAAGTGAGATTAGCAAATTCACAGTAAGAAGGATCAAATAATAATAGTCATATTTCCATTTACTAACAATAAACATGTTCAAATCAAAATATAAAACAATTATGATTTGTAATTGCTCAAAGTGAAACAGTGATATAAAAACTTAATAAAACATCTGTAGGATCTGTATGCTGCAAATTACAAAATTAAAAATAAAAATTAAGAAGATCTAAATAAATAGAAAGAAATACCATGTGCATGAACCAGACACTCCATTAGTAGACATAAATTATCTCCAAATTGATGTATTGATTTTAAAGTAACTCCTTTTAAAATCTCTGCAAGGTGTTCACAGGCATGGGATACACCAAGTCTAAAAATTACTTGAAAAGGCATGACCCTAAAATATTTAAAACAATCTTGAAAAAGAAGAATACAGTGGGAGAAATGAGTCCACCTAATATCAAGGCCCACAGTTATTTAAGATGGTGTGGTGTTGGTGGAGAAATAAACACATAGACCAATGGAACACAAGAGAAATGCCAGAAATATATTTATACAAAGGGACAAAACCACTTCAATTAAAGGAAGATTTCTTTTCAATAAACTATGCTGTCAAATTTGGATAGCTATTGGAAATAAATAAAAAAAACACTGACCTAAACTTCACACAATATGTAAAAATCAATTCAAAATGAATCAAGAACTGTAATGTAAATCATAAAACTATAATACTTTGAGAAAAAAAAAGTAGGAGAAAAATGTTTGTATCTGGGGCTGGCAAAGAGTTCTTAGACTTGATATTAAAAGTACTATCTATATAATGAATAAGTAATAATGTTAAATAATAAAAATTAAAAACTTTCTCTGCAAAATACTTTGTTAAGATGATGAAAATACAAGCTACAGACTTGGAGAAAATATTTGAAAACCATTTATCTAACAAAGGACTAGTATGTAGATTATATAAAATCTCTCAAAATACAACCATAAAAACCATTAATAGATACAAAAATCCAGTTAGATAGAAGGAATAAGATCTAGTGTTTGGGACATAGTAAGACAACTATAGTTAGTAATAATTTATTGAATATTTCAAAATAACTAAAAGAGTGGAATTGGAATGTTCTTAACACAAAGAAATGATAAATGCTTGAGGTGATGGATACCCCAATTACCCTGATTTGATCATTAGACATTGTATGCTTGCTATCAAAATATCATATGTACCCCATCAATATGTACAATACTATGTATCCATAATTAAAAATTAAAATTCAAAATTCAAAATTTAAGAAAAGATATTTCACCAAATACCATATACCAAAGATCAAATGACCACACATAAATATGTCCAATATCATTATCCATTAGGAAAATGCAAATTAAAACCATAATGAAATATCCCCACACATCTATAAGTGTAGTTAAAATAAAAATAGTGACAATGCAAAATGCTGACAAACATAGAGAAATTTGCTTGCTCATTCCTTGCTGGTGGAATATAAAACAATATAGCCATTCTGGAAAGCAATTTGGCAAGTTATAATGCATTAAACATATACATACATACAACTTGATAACCGCACACTTGGGCATTTATCCCAGTGGAAATGGATTAGTATTTTCAAACAAAAAGTTGTATGCAAATATTACTAGTCTTATTTCTAATAACCCCAAACTAGAAACAAGTCAGAAGTTTTTTAGTGGTCGAATGGTTAAACAAATTGTTGTACATACATACCATGGAATAATATTCTGCAATAAAATGAACAAACTATCAATATATGCAAAAACCTGACTGAATTGCCATATACCTGTACCGAGAAGAAATAGCCAATACCAAAAGGTTGCATAAGGTATGATTCCATTCATACAACATTAATGAAATGGTAACTATATAGAAGTGGAGAACACATAGTCATTGCTAGGGATTAAGAACTGGGAGTGAGGGTGAAGTTGAGGAGGAGGGATGTTAGTTTGGCTATAAAAGAGCAACATCTATCTATCTATCTATCTATCTATCTATCTATCTATCTATCTATATATATATATATATATAAACAACTTTGTTTTGATGGGATTTTCCTGTATTTTTATTGTCAATAACTTGATTGTGATATTGCACTATTGTTTTGTAAGGTGTTACTATTGGAGAAACTAGGTAAAGTGTATATGGGACATGTTTATATTATTTTTTGCAACTGTGTATAAATCTATAATTCTAGATTGTCTCAAAATTAAAAAAACAAGTTAAATGTGCTTATCACAAATTATTTGTTTCAATTGTCAGAATTGCATTTAGATATAATTGAAGCACTAATATATTTCTTAAATAGCCTTAAAATTATTGATTGGAAGAATGAGATCTACTCTGTTCATTTCCTTTGTATTTTTATTTTACAAGTTTATTTGTGTACTTTCTTATCATAAAGGTAATACTTTCCCACTGTGAAACAATTCATAACATAGAGATGAGTATTACAAATAATATTTTCTTAATCAGCCTCATCTTTTTAAAATTCTTTTTCTATTATAAGGGAATTGTTTCTTCTCTTGAAATCAAGCTGATCATTTCTCCTAAGCTCAGCATCCCTTCACTTTTTAGTTTCTCTATAATCTTGAGTCATTGCTATCAATTAACTCTTCCTCTTTAAATCTCTACATCACTCCCATCTTCCTTCCGTTAGCAATTATATGTGCTCAAGTCTGTCCCATTTGAAAACATCAAGTCAAAGCAAGCAAGAAAGAGAGAATAACCTTTGAAGTTGTATCTCCCTCTATGCATCTGATTTTTCCCTCTTACCAAGCTCTATTTACTCCTCCTGTACTACCACATAGATTACATCCTTAAGTTTATACAGATGTTGCAGTCATTAAATTCACCAATTGCCTCAATATTGTCAAAAGTATACACAAAAGGTCCCATCAATTAACATTTTCATTATCACAGTCATTGTTTTCTTATTCCAAAGACAGCACTAAGCACATTTATTTAGTACTTAATCAAAGGAAGACATAACATCAAGTTAATTGCGCCTGACCTTAAGAACCTTTCTCTTGCACTGGGAAAAGCACTAGCAGTGCATTCACATTGTTGTGTGTTTCTGTAATTTAAGAAGTATGATATTTTTATCACAAAAGGTCAAACTGCTGTCTTTTTACACTCTAAATTACTCTCCTTTATAATTCCCTTTATGTTGGGTGGCATGGTCCCTGGCATCTCTGTGATCTAGCCGTGGGAATATCAAGTTTTAGCTCTAGTGAAATATATTTGTGTGGTTCATAGCTGTTTCCTTGTTTTATAGTATTTATACATCATTCTGGTATAGAAGTGTCTTCCACAAATATTGCTACTTCCCTCTGTGCCAACACACCAGATATCACGACAAGAAGTACAGAACCAGAGATTCCAACTTTTAAATTTTATTTTAAATTGGGAAATAATAATTGTATGTATTTATGGGGTACAATGTGATGTTTCAATGCAGGTATACATTGTGGAAAGATCAAATCAGGCTAGTTAATATACCAATCACCTCACATCTTTGTAGGAAAACCATTTGAAATCTCCTTTAGCAGTTTTGAAATACACTATACATTATTATTAACTATAGTTAACATGCTGTGCAATAGATCACTAGAACTTATTTCTCCTCTCTAAAGCTTTATTTCCTTTGACCAACATCTCCCCTTTTCCTGCCCACCACCACCTTCACCTCCACCTTCTGATAACCAACATTCTACTCTGTACTTCTATGAGTTTGACTTTTTACTCGCTCCTATGTATGAGTGAGATCATATGATATTTGTCTTCCTGTGCCTGGCTTATTTCATTTAGCATAATGTCATTCTAAATTTTCCATGTTGTCACAAATGACCATTTTTTTTCTTTTTTCAATGTTCAATAATACTCCATTGTGTATATATACTATGACACATTTTTTAAATCAGTTCATTCACCGATGGGCGCCTTGGTTGTTTCCATATCTTAGCTCTTATGCATAGTGCTGCAATGAACATGGGAGTGAAGAAATCTCTTTGACATACTGATTTTAATTCTTGTATATGTTCCTAGCAGTGGGATTGCTGGATCATATGCTAATTCTATTTTTAGTTGGTTTGTTTTTTTTTTTTTTTTGAGAAACTCCATACTGTTTTCTAAAATGGCTGTACTATTTTACATTGTCAGAACTGTGTACATTTTCCCTTTTCTTCACATCCTCACCAATACTTCTTATTTTTAATCTTTTTGATAATAGTCACTGGAACAGGTGTAAGGTGATATTTCATTTTGGTTATAATTTCCATTTCCCTGATGATTAATGATATTTATAATTTTTTTTCCATATTTCTGCTCCCCATTTGTATGTCTTCTTTTGAGAAATATCTATTCAGGTCTTTTGGCATTTTTGATAGAGTCATTGGTTTTTTTGTTATTGAATAGTTTCAGTTCCTTATATATTTTGGATATTAGCCCCACAGAACAAAGAGATGGTTTGAAATGGGTGTACAAATACTTTCAGGAGCTACTTCAGTGAGAGCAGTGCCGAGAAGAGGCTGAAACATGCAATTCCCATTTTCTCACTGGAGGAGGTTCACTGCACATTATTCCAGTGGCTGCTTGATGGCCTGGCTTCTGGTAATAGCTAACGTGCATTGGGGCAGACAAACAATAGGCCTCTGCTGCCTGAGTACAAGCTCAGAACTCCCAAGCTTTCTCCCTTGGCTCACCCCTGTGATAACACAAATCTAACCATTCTTCCTAAAAAGAGCTTGCTCATGTACCAGCTTCTATAGCTCTCAGACAAGGGTCTGGTTCTTTAACCATCTAGCTCTAGGAATTGGTAGGATGTTTCCAAGTCGTCCTAGATTACAGAAAACAAAGAGGTGGACATACAGCGGGCCTGTGTCCAGCAGCTATCTCCTTAGGATAAGAAGACAGTCAAAATATGAGTGCAGGCATTCACCACACATCCTCTCTCTGGCTTAGTGCAGACAGAGTGGGAGAGAAATGCTTAATTCTCAACTCTAAAACACATATCTATTACCTCAACATTTCTAGCTACATCTGGAAGATCTGGCTTCTTTCTACTCTACCTATTTCAGTGTACTGATAGGATGTGACACACCCTGACCTCCTTGGGGTAACCAAAAACAGTGACAGCAATTTGGACAAAATTTTGAGAGACACCTTAGAATCTCTGGATGGATGGTCTGATCCAAAGTTCTATTGAAATAAAAAAAGTCTTGTGTGATATACAATTCCAAAATATATCAGTTTACAATGTGTATGCCTTGAAATGAGTGCAAAGCCAGAAACTAATCTTTGGAACATTCTTTCAGTAATCACATGTATAAAATTATAACCGGAGGACTTGAATATCTTTAAAGCATAGTCAAACCAGAAGTTCTCTCCTGACAAGAATATAATAAGTGATCAAAGATTATGCATCCAAACCTTTAGGGAAAAGAGTGTTTGAGTGGCATGTCAAGCAGTTAATTATTGCAAACATTTTGCTATTTTCCTGGATATTTTTAACTTTGTGGTATACAGATATTTTTAATAATATTTTAAATTACCATTATAATAGTTGCATATCTTCATATGGGACATGTGATGTTTTGATGCAAGCATACATTTTGAATTAATCAAATCAGAGTAATTGGGGTATCCATCACCTCAAGTATTTATTATTTCTTTGTGTTAGGGACATTCCAATTCTACTCTTTTAGTTATTTTACAGTATACCCTAACTTATTGTTGATTACTGTCGCTTTGTTGTGCTATCAAATATTGTTTCATTAACCATCCCCTCTTTATCCCTCCCTCCTCACTACCCTTCCCAGCCTCTGGTAACCATCATTCTATTCTCTGTCTCCATGAAATTAATTGTTTTCAATATTTAGCTCCCACAAATGAATGAGAACATACAAAATTATATTTCTGTGCTTGGCTTATTTTACTTAACATAATATTCTTCCATCCATGTTGTTGCAGATGGCAGGATTTCACTCTTTTCCTGGCTATATAATATTCTATTGTGTATACAGACCACATTTTTTTTAGCCATTGACCTGTTGATAGGCGCTTAGGCTGATTCCAAGTTTTGGTTATTGTGAATAGTGCTGCAATAAACATGGTAGTGCAGATATCTTTTTAAATTTTTTATTTCAGCATATTATAGGGGTACAAATGTTTAGGTTATATATATTGCCTTTGCCCCACTGAGTCAGAGCAGATATCTTTTTGATATACTAAATTCTCATCCTTTGGATATATACCTAGCAGTGGGATTGCTGAGTCACATGGTAGTTCTAATTTTATGTTTTTCTGAGGAACTTCCATACTGTTCTCCATAGTGGTTGTATTAATTTACATTTCCACTAACAGTGCATGTGGGTTCCCTTTTCTCCACATCCTTGCCAGCATTAGTTATTGCCTGTCTTTTTTATAAAAGCCATTTTAACTTGGGTGAGGTTGTATCTCATTGTAGCTTTGATTTGCATTTCTGATGACTAATGATGTTGAGCATTTCATCATATACCTGTTGGCCACTTGTATGCCTTCTTTTGATAAATGTATATTCAAATTATTTGCCCAATTTTAGTTGGATTATTTAATTTTTCCTATTGAGATATTGGAACTCCTTATATATTCCAGTTATTAATCCCTTATTAGATAGGTAGTTTGCAAATATTTCCTCCCAATCTGTGGGTTATCTCTTCACTTTGTTGATTATTTCCTGTGCAGTGCAGAAGCGTTTTAGCTAAATGTGATCCCATTTGACCAATTTTATTTTAGTTTCCTGTGCTTTGGGGTTTTCACTTAAGAAGCTCTTGCCCAGACCAATTGTTTTTTTATTTTTTAAAAAAATTCTAATTTGTAGCAATTTTTTCTAATCCATAGTGAGTATTCATTTTCATATATTATTTTGTACTTGTAATTTTGTATTTTTTTGTAAAAGAGCAACCACAATTTTAAATATTCAGCTTTCTCAAAACCTGGCGCTTCCTCTATTCATTTAGTGTTCATGTATACTTCACAGAATGGGCATGATTATAGATTATTTACACTTCAGTGGACTGCCTTTCCTTGTTTTACAACTTTTAGCTCCACCTCTGTGCTTACAATTTCAAATAGGCATCCCTGACCTGAGCCTCTCATAGCTATGTGCATATATACACTCTCTGGCCTGTATGTTTCCAATGAATAATGCTATAATCAGATATGAAAAAGGACTAGCTACATATCAGTAGCTGTCAAGATTAAGGAAAACACCTAGGCAGGTTGTGAAATTGGAACATAGATTTGCAATCAGGTGAGCACCTCTCTCTACTTGCAGGGTATATAAACAGCAATGGCCAGAGCAAGGAAATAGATTTGAAAAAAAGACTTGTGTTCAGGAATCACACCTATGTTGCTATCAAATGACAAGTAAAAGGTCAATAGGTGAGAAAACAGGAATCAAAATATTTTCAATAATAAAGTTCTGCCCTCTTTATCTTCAGTAATAATAAGAAAAATATATATTTAAATATAGAAAATATGACCCAAATGGCAAATTAGTATTCAGAAAATCAGTGAGCTCACTCTGGTCATGTTTGGGGATGCATATTTGGTTTGAATAATTAGAAATGAAGTGTTCTCCAGAATGGCATCACCATTATTCCACCAACAGACAAATATTCCTTGATACTTGGCATCTTCCAACAGTCAGATGTTTCCTAGACTTTATCAGGATAAAGTAATATATCATTTTAACTTGCATTCTCAATGTAGGTTTATGGATCTCTTCCTGTGTTTGTTGGTTTATTGAATTTCCTTTTTTATTTCAGAATATTATGGGGGTATAAATGTTTCAGCTACACATATGCCTTTGCACCACCTGCGTTAGAGCTACGATGTGCTCATCCCCCAGACAGTGCACACCACATCCATTAGGTGTGAATATACCCATCCCCCCCCACCTGCTCGACACCTGATGAATGCTATTTCCATATGTGCACATAAGTGATGATCAATTAGTACCAATTTGATGGGGAGTATACATGGTGCTTGTTTTTCCATTCTTGTGATACTTCACTTAGAAGAACAGCCTCCAGCACCATCCAGGATAATATAAGAGGTGCTAGATCACCATTGTTTTTTTTGTGGCTGAGTAGTACTGCATGTTACACATATATCATATTTTATTAATCCGCTCATGTATTGATGGGCACTTGGGTTGTTTTCACATCTTTGCAATTGCAAACTGTGCTGCTATAAACATTTGAGTGCAGATGATTTTATCATTAGATGTCTTTTTTTTTTCCTTTGGGGAGATACGCAGTAATGGGATTGCTAGATCAAATGGCAGTTCTACTTTTAGTTCTTTGAATATCTCCATATTACTTTCCACAGAGGTTGCACTAGTCTGCAGTCAGTGTATGAATGTTCCTATCTCTCCGCATCCATACTATCATTTATTGTTTTGGGACTTTTCAATAACAGCCAGTTTACTTTTATGTGTTTGTGTTGCTCATTTTAACATTGAGGTTACTGTCTTTTTATTTCCTGTTTACATGTGTTATTGATATAGTCTAGATAGTCAATCATTTTTCCTTAGGTACTGCATATAAGCTCTTTTTCTGTCACCTGTATATTCCCTTTGTCCATGGGGGCTTTTGTTGTATGATATCTCCTAGTTAGTACACTTTTAAAATAAAAGGATAGGTCGCAAATGGTTCCCAATCATAGGGCCTTACAATAAGTACCTTCACAAGAATTAGTACTAGTCTTTGCCCATCTACCTCAAACATGCCTACTAAGATAATTTCTAGTTCAGGAGCATCTTCCCCATTTTTAGACATCAGATGTGATGATTCTCAAGATAGAGCCTGTCATTCAATCAGGCATTGATTGAACCAGTCCATGGGAGAACTATTATTATTAAAGATCACTCACAGTTCCTTAAGTCACTGCTGTCTTTGGTCTAGTGCTGGAGAGACTTAAGCTCCCCATTGAGTTCTGTGCCAGGCCACATTAGTTCAAATAAAAATATTCCTAGAGGATTGATTAAATGTGATGTTTTTGAATTTCCTAAATCCGGATAGTTTGGAAGACACTTTTTATTTACATTGTACACTTTAAAATTTCATGAATCTGACTAGAATTTTTGTATATTCTAATAACTTAAAAAGCAGACTGTATGAATGTGTCATTATTGTTTTGACAAATGTATAATATTTTCCATTGCTGTCTATTGTCTAATTTTCTAGTACAAAAATCACTTTCTATTATCATCAAAATATTAGGTGCAACTTTATAATAACCCAGGATAAATATTGACAATAAAAATCTCAAAGTTCAGCCCTTGTCTATGTCAAATGTTTCCAGATATTTCGGCACAGTCAAATATAAATTGATGGTCACACTTCCTTCTCTCACATTTAAACACTAATAACATTTAATAAGTTGTGGATACTAAAAGTGAAATGATTTTCTTCATTTTATGAACTAGTGAGTTAAAAATTAAGATACTATTGTTTCTGTAAGGATAATAAAGAAAAGACAATGAGGAATAGAAGGTAAATACTTGTGCAAATATAACACAGAAGAAGAATTCTTGTAGCTACTTAGAGTGTATTTGTGTGTGTGTGTGTGTGTGTGTGTGTGTGTGTGTGTGATGAAGACACATAAATGGAATCTCCTCTGCTTGCGGTTTACTATTAGCAAAGCAATACATAGCATGTTAATAAATGAGTAAAAAAAAATCAACAGAAATCAGAGGCTAGTATTTACTACATAGCAATCTAATGCATCATTAGTGTTGGCTGTTTCAGTGATGCCTCTCAATCATTTTATAATAGATTATTAAGATTATTATGTAGATAAGAAAATTAACATTTAGGAAGTTTAAATAATTTGTCAAAAGTTACACAAGCAGTTAGAGACAAAACCTGGGTAGTACCCAATTAAGGCTCATTTTATTATACTGCACTGCCTCTAGGTAACATATTCTTAGTGCAATCCCAGTAGGGAGATGGAGTTGTGAAAGTCACATGTTCAAGTATATACAACCAATTTTATCTTTCCTGATTAGAGATACCAGAGAAAAGTGATTATTCAGAACAATCATTCCAAGTATATTAAACTAAGGCTAGACAAACATATTTCTATTTTTAAAAATAAATATCTCTAATAATATATTTATAAGAAATTTATGTAATTTTATCAAAGGTTTGTCAGGATTCCTGCATCAGATTTCTGATTTGAAAATATGGAAAAATGCAAATGATATACAGAATAAAATATTTGCATATTATATAAGCATAATTGTATTTTAATCTGACTTTCTGGATTCTGGCTTCATGTTTTGTTTCTTAAAAGATTAAATTTCAAAGAAAAAAATAGATTTTCCTTAAATATTTTATCAGAAATGTTATATAATGTTCTGCAATTAAAAATATTAAATATATAAATAATAATCATGTCATTAATTTGATTTTCAATTTGCAACATATTGTTTCAAATATAGGTATGATTTTATTTAACAAAGTAATGCTTTAACAAAAGCCACCAGTATGTTGTCTATTTCTGTGTACCACAGATGAAAAACTGCTTAATGTTTCCCAAAGGGAAGACAAATTAGCATATCCATTTTTTTATGTTCCTGCTCCATAAAACTAAGTGATTATGTTTGTTTTTGGAAAGTAGGTTTTATCAAACAGGCCCACAAAAGCAAGAGGTAAGGAAAGACAGTCTTAGAAAAACACTGGTCATGTTGAGAACACATTTCTAAAACCTGTCTGGTTAAGCAGCCATTAAAGCACCTGGATATTCCACAAAGATTGACAGAGTCGCTAAAGTAGGAGACCCTAAAAGAGTTTTGCCTCAGAGTCAGACATGGATTTTGGTTCTTACTAAATATATTCTGACACAGAGCAGAAGAAATAGTCTGAAACAAGTTTAAGGGATCTAAGTTAAGGCTGCCTAAACAGAGTTATGTATACTTGTTTGAGGCTTTGCAAGCTGGCTTAGAATACTGTAAAGCCTTGCCAAATCACTGAGAGAGTTAGAGTCTTTGAAACAGCAATAGTACTCTTGGCTTTAAGGAGGATGCTATAAGCGAAGTGTGAAAAAAATATATTTTAGGAAACTATAGATATAGCTCAATTGATAAGCAGTTTGTCTGCCAAAAATTCATTTGTACGTTGATATTTGTAACTTTGAAGCCATTTCTCAAAATGTTTAATGGTAATTAGTGCATCAAAATCTGGCCAAAGATGCCTAATTTAACCCTTAAAATACATGAAATATAGTATTTGTTAATATTAATCTACCACATATCTTTATATGGTGAAATTGCATTCTAAATTCCAAACAGGAATGTTAAGAACATGTCTTGCTGGCTGTGCATACAAGGACTGACAGGATCTGCAGGCTGTGGTGATGGTCATCTGGGGTGGGCTAGGGCTTCTGAGAAAACAAGCATGACATGCTCCAAGAGCTTATTAAAGTTAGTTTTCTCTATTGCAGTAGATGTGCTTTATTACATTTTATAAGATAGTTTAACTAAAATATCTGGAATAGCTGTATTATATGGGATTGTATTTATGGTGCCAAAGAATATTATTTTCATAATATTTCTTCATTAAACGTTTATTATCTCTTAGGTTTTGGTTTTTTTTTTGGTTGTTTTTGTTTGGTTTTACTTTTAAGTGACAAAAATACTGCATGGGAAGCTTCTTGTGTTTATTAAAGCATTATATACTCAGAAATGTTTCTTAAGATTTTTACAATTAATTGGAAAGAAAAAAATAACATCTGGCCCAAACTGCACAATGTTTTCTTTAACTCTCAAATAAATAATTAAACAGGTTGGTTTTGTTTTTTCTTTTTTTTTGCACTACTATGATTAAATAAAGCTATTATCTATAAGATATATCTCTAGATAGACAAATTTAAAATGTGAAAAAATACATCAGGATACATATTTATTTTTATAACGGTATTTATTTAATATATCAGGTAAGAAAAATCTACTTTAGTTGCCAACTCTGAGGAAGAAATGAAACTTATTTTATATATTTTTTCATTCTTCCCTCCCTCCCACCTCCTTTCTTTTTTTTTTTTTTTTTTTTTGAGACAGAGTCTCACTTTGTTGCCCAGGCTAGAGTGAGTGCCGTGGCGTCAGCCTAGCTCACAGCAACCTCAAACTCCTGGGCTCAGCGATCCTACTGCCTCAGCCTCCCGAGTAGCTGGGACTACAGGCATGCGCCACCATGCCCGGCTAATTTTTTGTATATATATTTTTAGTTGGTCAATTAATTTCTTTCTATTTTTGGTAGAGATGGGGTCTCGCTCAGGCTGGTTTCGAACTCCTGACCTTGAGCGATCCGCCCGCCTCGGCCTCCCAAAGTGCTAGGATTACAGGCGTGAGCCACCGCGCCCGGCCCCACCTCCTTTCTTATTAGCTTATCTCTCTTCCTCCCTCCCTCAGTATTATTTTCTTTTTTTATACGCTCTGTCATCCTACAGATGTTTATTTACATGTTCCAGGCACTGTTCTAGGTGTTAGGGAAATATGGTGAACCTGCCCTTAACAGACTCACATGTATTAGAGAAGACAGCCATGAAACATTTATTAGAAGTGAGATGATAATTACAAAAAATGTGAAAACATGGTACTTTGGAGTACATAAAGTGAGCTTTTTACAGTAGGTTTATACATGGGATAGCAGTGAAATGAGGAAAGTTATCACATTAGGGGAAATTAGTCTACTTAAAATTGATACTAAGCATTATGTGCCAAAATAATTCTTTGCTTTCTCCCCACCCCCAGAAATCTGTTCAGTTTTAAAGAAATTACTCAGAAAACAAAAAGAGTGATTCAGGGTTGGGGATTGACAGGGAGGTGGAATTTGAGACTCCCAAAAAAGTCTTCTTTTAAATATATTGACTACAATCAACTGTCTGTCTTTTCAGGTGATTTGTCAGTCTAACCCTGTTCACAGGTATTTTATTCTAGGAAGGATAAAACAAGAAGAGAGAGAAAGTGGTCTCTAATCTTATATGAGTGGTTGCTATGCTGTTGACAGTGCCACATGTATCTTTCCTTTTTATCTTTTCTTGGGTAGCTTTGGTTTATACACAGCTGATACCTATAACTGTTTTCCTTTAAGTTCCAACCTCTGCTAACCCAGGTTCTTGTTCTTGGATATCAGCTGCCTTATTCTTCAGGTGTAGCTTGATTTATTTCTCTCTTACACTAGTTAATGATTTTCCCCATAATTGTCCCTTCCTCCTTAAAGGAAAAAAAAAAGCTATATGTGACAGATTCTGTCTCGTTGAACTCTTCACTATCTGCTGCTCCCATTTGACATTGGCAAACTGCTCTCCTATGTGGAGAAGATTCTTTTTTTCTGTTTTTATTTTATTTTATTTTGTTTTGTTTTTTATTTCAGAGTATTATAGTGGTAAAAAGCTTTGGTTGCATAAATGGCTTTTGCACTGCCTGAAAAGCGTGCCCATCCAGCAGGCGGCGTGCACTGCATCCCTTAGGTATGGATTTACCCATTCTCCCTTCCCCTCCTACCTGCCCGACACTCTATGAATGTTACTTCCCATGTGTGCACATTAATGTTGATCCATTAGTATTGATTTAATGGTGAGTATTTATGATGTTTGTTTTTCTATTCTTGTGATACTTCTCTGAAGAAGACCCCAAAAGCAATCATAGCATCAACAAAAATATAGAAATGGGACCTGACAAAATTAAAAAGCTTCTGCACAGCCAAAGAAACTATCACTACAGGGAATAGACAACTTACAGAATGGGAGAAAGTATTTGCATGCTATACATCCGATAAAAGGCTGATAACTAGAATCTGTATAGAACTCAGGACAATCAGCAAGAAGACATCAATCCCATTAAAAAGTGGGCAAAGGACATGAATAGAAACTTTTCAAAAGAAGACAGACTAATGGCCAACAAACATATAAAAAAATGCTCAACATCTCTAATCATCAGGGGAATGCAAATCAAAATCACAATGAGATATAATTTAACTCCAATGAGAATGGCTTTCATCAAAAAGTCCCAAAACAACAAATGTTGGTATGGGTAAGGAGAGACGAGAACACTCATACACTGCTGGTAGGACTGAAAACTAGTACAACCTCTGTGAAAAGTAGTATGGAGATACCCCCACGAGCTAAAAGTAGAACTACCATTTGATCCATCAATCCCACTTATGAATATCTACCCAAAGGAAAAAAAGACATTCTATAAAAAAGACATCTGCACTTGAATGTTTGTAGCAGTATAATTCACAATTACAAAGATGTGGAAATTATCCACGGGCGCATCAATACATGAATGGATTAACAAAATGTGGTCTATGTGGAGAAGATTTTATGCCCACATCTCCTCACTTTTGTCAACCCACAATCCAGAATCTGCCATGTCCATAGATTGGCTATAGCCTGCCAGCTGTCCCCTGTGCCAGCTGGTCTGCCTGCTGACATTTCCAATTTAGATATTCAAAGTTTCCTATACTCTTGAATCTGGCCTCTATTAACCTGATTTGGGTGACTCACCAGTATGTACCAGTCTTCCTGAGATCAGGCATATTTTCATTTTAGCCACCACTGAATCCTCAGTGTTTAATAAATATTTGTATTAATGGTTTGCTTCCTTAGATTTCTCCTGTTTATAAAAAGTACATATAATTAAAATTGTGTGTTTAACCTTCTGCAAATAAGGCTATATTTCATAATACTTTGATTTTCATAGTCATGCATTAGATTAAATAAATATTTAAACTACCATTCCCAAATAGGGAAACTATGCTGAAATTTGTTCTCTTCATTTTTTAGTGGTCAAGACTGCATTCAAAGTGTTCCAAAGGGACTTGGCCCCTTAAAAATAAAAGTTCTATGACTATTGATGAATTTACAGCCTTCTTAATAGCACACCTTCACCAAAGCATCACACACAGTGTCTACTTTGAATGAGGTATATCATGTCTTCTCAATGGCACAATATCATCCCTAAAAAAACAAAAATCTTTCTCAGGGGAAGGAGGAAGAATCTTAGTCTTCTTATATATAAGGTACAAATATTCATATATTACATTAAAATATACAATATATCTATAGTATTGACATTTCATGGGGAATGATTAGGAAAAAGTGTTTAAAATATCTTCTTGTGGGGGTAACAATGAAAAAAATGAGAATCAATGGGATAAATAAAGATAATAAAGGTTTAATATCTGTTTGGGAGGGAGCATTCAAGTCAACAGGCAAAACTTAACAGTAGTTTGGCCCCTTTAAAAAATGGCATGCATTGAGAAAATTGTGAGCACAATGGAAAAAATGATGTGGTAGACATAGAGGAACATAGTCAAGAGATATTTTCTGGATTGCTTACTTCTTTTAAATGTGGTATTTTATTTCAATTTACTATTTTTAACAATATTTTAATCTTTTAATTATTTTAATCTACTACAAATAAATATCCCATTTAATATACACACACATATCTTTTTTGCAATAATGCCAGGGTACTTTTTAAAACTATACATTTATGTAGAGAATTTATTTTAGTTTGCAACAGCAAAATTGAATTCAAAGAGATATCTCTGTTGTGTCATGAATCACCAAATTCATTTAGTCACAGCTACTTCTCAGAGCAAACTATTTTCTCCAGACATAATCCATTTCAGTTATAGCTAACTTTGCACAAGTCTCAGAGGTCCTACACACTCTTCACAACACAAGTACAATCAGATGCATGACTCAAACACTTGAAAATATTTTCCTTGGATTGATGACTGACATTAGCTTCATTGTCTTTAAACATCCTGTTCTTTGCAATGACTTTTTCCATTCTGCCAACTAAATCAATATACTTCATTACCTGTAGCCTTGGAATTTTGGTACACTAAAACTTTACATTTATTTCTTTGACATTTCTATTACCTGTTAAAAACAATGAATTAAATTATATCTTCTAAAATTTCATCTACTTGATCTCTTGGTAACATCTGACAAATTTTGATGCTCCTTTATTTCTGATTTTCTAACTTATAGTTTAATGTACTGCATTTTCCAAATTCCTCCTTCACCAATCTGAGGAATTTTTTTGAATTCTCTGCTGTTAGTCCTTCTAAGTTCATTACACTTTCTTTCTGTTTATAGACATTCTCATCAACTTCCATGAGTTCAACATCATTCATTTGCCAACTGTATTAACATGCAAGGTGCTAGGTATACAAAGATTGACTATAGACACCTTCTAGAAGCTCTGATAACATCTTTCCTAAATTGTGTAAATATATTTCCAGCATCACTTTAGACATCTTCACTTTTAAGAGCTGTGGAAATCTCAACTTATGTTATACAAACTTGATTCTTTTTTGACCCTAAAATATACTGTATGCTCTATCTTGGTGGATGGCACAATATCCGCCATTTAAAAAAGAAAAAAAAAACCATGTGATTAACTTTCTATTTTGCCTCTTACTCAAACCTCAAAATCAGAGAGCAAATTTAATTTATTTCACGCGTGCATCTTTTTATTTAAGACTATGCTAATGGTTTTAGAGACTCACTAATGTTAGCTTCAAATCTTGTTTTTTCCGCCTACACCTTGAGTAATCTTGAACAGGGCAAATAAAATGCTTATACAACAATTCCTTTATTGATACAGTGGAAATAATCTCCGAACAATAAGATGTTGTAAGAATTAGATGAGGGAACATGTCAAGAGCATAGAACATAGTATGTATTAATACTCAATACATTTTTATGTCTTCCCTTTTACCAAATGTTTTTTTGTTGTTGTCATTTTTTCATGTTACTGATGTAAATTATATACTTGTTCCATCCCACCTGGATATCCCAGCACAGATTTACTTTCATCTATTCTCTTGTTGACATTTGTCTAAACTCTACAATGCTATTACATTAATCAATTATTCTTCTGAAAGACTTCCAGAATTATCAAGTGCCACAATAAAATATTGATCCTCACAGCATAGCATAGCATCATATCTTATGCATTTTTTTTTTTTGAGACAAGTCTCGCTTTGTTGTCCAGGCTAGAGTGAGTGCCGTGGCGTCAGCCTAGCTCACAGCAACCTCAATCTCCTGGGCTCGAGTGATCCTTCTGCCTCAGCCTCCCGAGTAGCTGGGACTACAGGCATGCGCCACCATGCCCGGCTAATTTTTTTTTTTTTCTATATATATATCAGTTGGCCAATTAATTTCTTTCTATTTATAGTAGAGATGGGGTCTCGCTCTTGCTCAGGCTGGTTTTGAACTCCTGACCTTGAGCAATCCGCCCGCCTTGGCCTCCCAAGAGCTAGGATTACAGGCGTGAGCCACAGCGCCCAGCCCTCTTATGCATTTTTGTTTATGTCCCATAGAGTATAGCCTGAGGCATAGAGCAGATATTTGTCAAATGTCTTTTGATTTTGTATACTCTCCTTTGAAAAATTTGTGCATAAAGCCCATACTGTATCCTTTGTAGGTATTACTCATTTTGGGGAGGTGACAATGGCTTAAAGTAAGCCATTGTTAAGAATTCTATAGGTAAAAGAGGAGGGACTAAGATACAATTTCCATTTAATTTATATGATCAAATCTCCTCTTATCAAGTCTTCAGCTTTATGGGCATCTTTCTGCTTAGTTTGTACTGTTTAGGTGATTTATAAATGCCCATAGTAAAGTCATATAATTCATATGTTCTCAGTTGGAGCTTATACTTCTCTTAATATCCCTGTCTCATTTGGAATTCTTTCCCTGGATTGAAGGTTAAGTCTAGATGATAATGACAATAATGGGATATAAGCAGACTTCCTCACTGAGAGAAGACTCGCCTACACTCCTGTGGTGGGAATGACTTCAATTGCTGTAGGAGAAGGCAGGTTCCTGCTGTTTTCCTCATGGAACTCTAGATCCCAACACCTTGGACATTGGATATGAATTTCAGCACCATGACACATTTTGGAAAAATCTCTATCTTGCTTGGGAACTGAGGAATTATGCAACTCCTTTCAGTATCTTCTTGATGTTTCTTCCACATTTAACCAAATATTATAGTTTTTCTTTCTAGTGTGTAGACTTATATTAGGAGGGCTCATTTTCTGATTTTCACATCTTTAAACTCTGATTAAGTTGAGTTACTTATCATCACCAGTAACTTGGAAATATAAATTGTTTCATAAATGAATACAAGAGATTTGGCAAAATATGAAAATGCCTGGTAATCAAATTATTACTGTCTCCAACTCAACAGGAGAGTTCCTTTTAATGATATTTCCTTGAAGTGTTTTATTATATGGACTCTAGGAGGTAAATTTTCATTACCAATATTTTACATAATTTTTGTTCCTTTTACACTTCAATTTGGTTTTGTATAAGCATATAACAGTGTTTTTTTGAGGTGAAAAAATTTGCAAGTTATAACTTTTATAACTATATTCATTCAAAATATAAAGCAAAGTATTAACATGTGGTTTCTTATTAAGTTTATATATTTGATTATATGTTTCTCAGCTCTAATTTTCACTCCTTCCTAAACATTCTATTCTTCAAGTAGATAAAATTGGTGGTAATACGCCCCCAATAATGTACATAAAATAACAGTAGAAACTGGAATAACTAATAAGGAAAAGTATGTCCTTTATTCTGACAGATCAATAGATTTAATGTGTCATTCTGTAGTTGAGCTGAGGCTGGCTATTGTTGCAACTTTCAATAAATTTGGTTCCATGTGAGCTTCAAATATTTTGAGGGAGGGATGAGAATTTTCCATTAGCAGAAAAAGTCTCTGGAGATCCCTTTATGTTTTATAGTGTAGTGTCCAATTTTCAGGAATGTTGAGGAATTCTCTCAGCTTTGAATGTCTGCTTTGGCTTTCTGCATCCCAGCTAATCTCTTCCTGTCTTGCTGACCTGTCCCCAGTCTTTGAATGTATGATTTTCACACTTGGGGAAGGTACCATGTGTTTCCTGTGCTAATTTCTCAGCTCTTCTGCCTTGTCTAGCCGTCAGTATATTAACCACTACTTCACTGAAGATCAACAGGAAAAAGCTGGCAGGTGGCTGCATGCTTGCTCTGTATCTGAGGCTCTGCAGAATCCCTTCTTATCCCAGTATTTTAGAGCAGCCAAGTGATTCTTCTCTCCTAGAATGGCCTTCAATTCAACTAGATTTATTTGCATCATCAGCCTTCTTATATGCTGAAAAGTAATTATGATTTGATTTATCTGGCTTATTTTCACTTTTATTTTTATTGCTTTTGTAAGGGACAACGATCTCTTGTAACTTCTCATAACTTAACCATAAGTATTATAGAAGTTCTTTTTCTTTTTTGTATCACTTCAGTTTCTACCAGAGTGATTTAGAAATATACAGCATTATATACATAATTATCTAATTGAAAATTCTGTTATGTTAGAGTTGTTATTAAAATTTCTTCTGGTAAATAAATGATTAGTTATGGCTTTTTAAGGAACATACTCTAGTATTACACTGAAATGTTTATGGGGGTTTTCTTAGTCCACTAAACATTCAGACTAACAAGATGCCAAAGGCCATGTTTAGCCATAGGTTCACTTAAAATAATTTAAGTCAGAAAACACAATTTGCCAGCAGATAAGTGGTGCATATTTTATTTCTATACATGCCCTTGCAATAGTCTATGTAGCATCCAGGATCTATTTTCTTTTATTCTTTAGGTAATAGATTATAGGTGAGGGCATAAAAGGAGATTGATATTGGAGTAGTGTAGAAGTCACCCTGGGTTAATACTCAATCCCTACAGGAACTAATATCTCTTATTCTACCAGCATAGTTTTCAGGTTTTAGCAAAGATAGGCAAGTTGTTGTAAACAGGATTGCCCAAAGCCATGGAATCCTATCAGGTATTAATAATACTCTCATTCCAGAGGCAATTTACCTAACAATGATCAACTTTTACCATAAGCAATGTTTTACTTGTATCAGGTTTCCAGGAGAAAAGAAAAAAGGAAACTGACTAAAAACAAATTATAATCCAGAACCTCATATCATGATTTAGAGGTGTTTGTAACTTTCACCATTTCAACACTGAAAATTTCAAGTGTCTCAATTATATTTTCCAGAGGATTTTTATTAATTCCCCTCAGTTAAATGTAAGTGATAATATTTTTTGTGGATATACAAAATTTTTACTTCTTCTGAATACCATTTGACATGGAAGGAAAATAATTTACTAGAGCCACCAGCTAGATTTGAGTCATGGGCTTACAGATGTAAAAGAAATCAGAAACTAAAACTCTCTAGGAGGCATATTTATTTGTATTTTAATCATCTTGTGCAACTAAGTAAGGTGTATTATATATTATTCATGTGCAAAATGTTATTCTCATTTAGACATCATAAGAGATAATTAAGAGGAAGAATATTATTATATCCACCTGAGAAATAAAATTTGAGACTAAGAATAGTTAAGTAATCAGCCTTCAATCACAAGAACTAGTAAGTCTTCAAAACTATATTTAACCCAGATTCTTTCTTTTTCTTTTCTTTTTTTTTTTTTTTTTGAGACAGAGTTTCACTCTATTGCCGGGACTAGAGTGCCATGGCATCAGCCTAGCTCACAGCAACCTCAAACTCCTGGGCTCAGGTGATTCTCCTGCCTCAGCCTCCCGAGTAGCTGGGACTACAGGCATGTGCTACCATGCCCGCCTAATTTTTTCTATGTATTTTTAGTTGTCCAGCTAATTTCTTTCTATTTTTTTAGTAGAGATGTGGTCTAGCTCTTGCTCAGGCTGGTCTCAAACTCCAGAGCTCAAATGATTCATCCACCTCAGCCTCCCAGAGTGCTGGGATGACAGGTGTGAGCCACCATGCCCGGCCCCATATCATTTCTTAAGCACTCTCTTAGAACTATATACAACACCCCTTAGGAATAAATGACTTCTATTTATTGAATAGTACTGAATGTTTATATGAAATATCATGAATTGTCTACAACTTATCCTCTTACATCCTTATAAACACTAGCCCTCACTGAGATTGCAATATAATATGCATTTTTTAATAAACAAGTTGCTTGTTAGTTATCCATATGTACTCTGTGCAAGATATTTAGGAAGGATGCAAATATATTGTGGTATATAGTAACATTGAGTGAACTTTATTAATTGTAACTATATTTTTAAAACATTAATATATATGCTTAAAATTGCTTTAATTCATATTTTGGCATGCTGAATCCAGGAATATAAAATGGGAATTAATTTCTCTTGAGTATATATTCAAATATAGAATTTATTAAGTCATCTTTTAAAATTTAATAGAGGCAGTTGGTACAGGGATTTAAATATAATGTGAAATTTGGAATGGGGGCATTTATATATCTATTTCAATGTGTTAGACAGCAAGAATAAGAAAACCCTAATTCCATTGGTCCAAATAATAAGGAAGAATTTATTCTCATAGAACCAGTTTCAAAAACCAATGGGCTCGAGAACTGGTTAATTTAGCAGTTCAGCCACATCATCATGATTCCAAATTAGTATCATCTTTCCACCCTGTCACCTTTAGGGCATTGAATTTGTCCTTAGGCTGGCTGCTCCTGTAACCCTAAGATCACTGATACAGTCACGGTCATCAGATATAGATAATGCAATGCCCACAAGAATAAGACAGATTATTTTTCCATATTGAATTTGTAAGGTCAAAGAAGTGATTCCAAGCTGTCTCTCAGCAGACTCTTCTATTTATCTCATTGGACAGGATTGGTTCACATGCTCATGCAAACCAATCACTGACAACAGAATCAGCCCACAAAAATAGGTTTCTTAAAACTATTCATAATTTATCCTTAAAACTTGGAGTTGATTTTTTTTCTCTCTGTAAAGGGGAGAGTTAAAACCTCAAACTCATTTAAGGCTGCAACCATGAAGAGAGATGTCTTTTGACAAACAATAATATCTGCTACTCAGTGTTTTATTTATAAAAAAATAGCTTTTCAGCTACAATGAAACTAAAAATATTACACATAATTGCAAATATGTCATTTTACTTTGTTCTTAGAAATAACACAGATTTTTATTTTTTTCTCAAGCATAACAGAATTACATATAATAGAGAGATTACATATAATTTTTACGTATTAGAGAGATTACATATACATATGTAATTACATATGTATTACATATACATACATAATAGATTACATATACATACATAATAGAGAGATTACATATAATTACATATAATAGAGAATTACATATAATTTTTAAATTGCAGATGATTAATACTACCTCAGACCCTGGCTGTAGTTACACCTATGAATTTTCATCATAAAAATTGTGAGCTTTCAGTTTGAGTATTAATTTATGTCCTAGAGGTTAAATACCAAATAATATTATGAAAGGTGTATCACTTATTGGCTTATAGAAATTGTCTAATATACACTGTATGCAGGAGAATTGCATAATTTTAGTGACTTCTATATTTTCCATATAATTAGGAACATAATTTATTAGAGAAGGTTGCTTTGCATGATATTTTTATTTTTTTACTAAAGACTATGTGGGAATGAAGTATTTAATTTTGCCTCCATGAAATCAATTGATATGATTTGATTTGATTTGATTTATTTATTTATTTATTTTTTAAGACAGAGTCTTACTCTACCAGGCGAGAGTGCCATGGCATCAGTCTAGCTCCCAGCAACCTCAAACTCCTGGGCTCAGGCGATCCTCCTGCCTCAGACTCCCGAGGAGCTAGGACTACAGGCATGCGCCACCATGCCTGGCTAATTTATTCTATATATTTTCAGTTGTCCAGCTAATTTCTTTCTATTTTATTTTATTTTTTTGTAGAGACAGGGTCTCGCTCTTGTTCAGCGTGGTCTCGAACTCCAGAGCTCAAACGCTTCACCTGCCTTGACCTCCCAGAGTGCTAGGATTACAGGCTTGAGCCACTGCACCTGGCAAATCAATTGATTTTAACATTTAGCTCTCACGTAGGAGTAAGAATATGCAAAACTTGTCTTTCTGTACTTGGCTTATTTCACTTAACATAATGTTCCAGTTCCATCCATGACTCACTCTTTCTGTGGCTATATAATATTCCATTGTGTATGTATACCATAATTTGTTTATCCATTCATCTATTGATGGACACTTAGGTGAATTCCAAATCTTTAGTATTGTGAATATTTAGAACTAAAAGCAGATACTGAGGAATTAGGAATGTAACAAGAATTAAGGTAAGGATATAAGGTTGGGAGCAATTTCATTGACTCTCACAGAGCTTTTGTCTATATTTAATCTCTTCTGATTATTTAGAAGAGTTGCTTGAAGAGTTGGTTAGAAGAGTTGCTTTTTCATATGAAACCATTTATTTATAAATCTAATTTTAGATTAACACTTTTTAATTAGTGCCATGATACACTGTGTGATATTGTAAGAGTTATTCAGTAGCTGTAGTTAGATATTATTTAACCTATAAAATGGACATGATAAAATTCCCATTTTATAGATTATCAGCTATCATTTTGTCATAATCTGCATAAGTAGCATATTCCTAATCATATTTGTGGCATGAAAATTGCATCTTATATTTCAAAGGAAAAGATGGATTTGTTTTTGGAGAGTTTGGCCACTATTTCATAAATATATATTTCTTGAATATATATTTAGATATGTCAAGTCCATCTATAAATTTTGAGATAAACCTGAACAAATAGGAGAAGATTCTGTTTCCAATAATGGAAGGCATAATAATTTAAATATGTTCTTGTGAATATTTCATGTTTGCCATAACATTTTTTTCTTTTCACATAATGACTTTAATTCAGACTGTCAAAATGATCCCCCAAATTATGCATTTTTGTGTACCTTTGTTTTCTTGTTGATTTGGTTTGGTATCTAGGGGATATGCATTTTGTAAGGGGTGTGTATATGTGTGTGTTTGTGTATATGTGTGTGTGTGTGTATTTAATGCCAGTAACATTACAAAGAGACTTTTAAAGACACAACTTAGAAAGATTTTTCTAGGACAATGCACTGGTTTGATTTTTCTTTACCTTTATTCAAGAGAAAAATATGAAAGGGCTGCACAGGCTAGTACTGTACTACTGGAATGACCATGAGTTATATCTAAATAAATCACACATTATAAATATACTGATGTCTATTGCCATTGTATGCTGAAAGTCTTAGAGGTCTGCCCATTGCATGTGAGTGGGGAAAGGAGATCTCCAAAGAATTCCCATGTTGGGCATACTGGGTATAGAAATGGGGTAGGAATGATACAGAGGGAGGAGAGTTGATAAATTCAGTTGTGACAAAATGAGGAAGTTTTCAGTGAAATTAAAAATGAGGCCAGGCATGGTGGCTCACGCCTGTAATCCTAGCACTCTGGGAGGCCGAGGCGGGCAGATTGCTCAAGCTCAGGAGTTCGAAACCAGCCTGAGCAAGAGCGAGACCATGTCTCTATTATAAATAGAAAGAAATTAATTGGCCAACTAATATATATAGAAAAAATTAGCCCGGCATGGTGGCACATGCCTGTAGTCCCAGCTACTCGGGAGGCTGAGGCAGGAGGATTGCTTGAGCCCAGGAGTTTGAGGTTGCTGTGAGCTAGGCTGACGCCACGGCACTCACTCGAGCCTGGGCAACAAAGTGAGACTCTGTCTCAAAAATAAATAAATAAATAAATAAATAAAAATGAGATTAATCAATAAAAATGAGGAAAAGGGCTATTGGATATTTGAGAACAAATAAGAGAGTGTACAAAGTTATTGGCATATGGAAAAGGACAGTGATAGGAAAAAAACACACAAATATACACACAGGCATTTATATTACACTGTAGAATTTTAAAGTGTTCTCTAAGATATGAAAATGGCCTTTAATTTCTTATTGAATTTGATATAGTATTAAATGTGGATTTCCTAAGTTTTCTTTTAAAGAAAATGGCTTTTGAAAACAAAATGTATCATGCAAAAAGTTAAACATAATTACACAGAAGAGTCATAATTTACTTCATTATTATAATATATAGCTAAATGCTTAACATGAGGGTGAATGAAGTTGGAATATTTACAGAATTAGAATTCTCAGTGAAAGATTTTGAAGTAAAGGTGTTAAAGTAGCAGACTTACCTGAATAAGTAGAAATGTTTAGCAAACAATCTAGGGATTATTGTTTTATGTCTGTTCAATTTTATTTTTCAGCAGATATATTTCACTAAAGGAAGGCATTTAAACTTATGCCCCTACATAAGTGTATCTGAAACAACCTTATGTCCTAGAGATCCCATGTAATACCATAGTGCTCTGCTATAAAGTCTTGAAGACTTGTAGCATATACATGAAAGAGCACAATGCATCTTGTAAAATGTGACTGAGGATACACAATCAGGGATGATCAGTGCGAAGAGTAGGTAATGGTTTTCAACCTCTATTTTTCGATTGTAATAGAGCTAATATGACCTCCATTCTACAAATGTGCCATAAAGCAACTACCTGCTTGGGGGATCTGGAAAATCAAACAACTGCTATGATTTAAAGTACAAGACATGGAATGAGGAGGTTTAACAAGAAATTAACAGTGGAGGAAATTTTAGGAAAGGTTTGCATTTGTAGAAATACCTGGAATTACATCTGGCTTCTAGTTAGCAGAAATAATCTATGCACCATTGGGCTCAATGGTACCCTCTCCATTGTGAGCATATTTTTATTTTTACTTAGAAAGATAGTTTTAGAATATTGACAGTATTCTACCTCTAGTCAGTCATCTAGGCACAGTCCAACATTTTATTTACTTGGTATACACTGGAAAAGTTAAAATAATTACTTAGAAGTATAACTCATTTTGTATCCCCTTTTAAAATTGAGTATAATAATGTCTTCCTAGCCAGAAGGCAAGTGTCCAGGAACATCAATTTACTGAGTTCTCCCAGAGGGCTAAGATTTTTCTTTTAATGTGGCAGGTCAATTACTACTGTCTTGTATCACTGATAAATTGTGGTGTCCATTGATTTCCAATGATCATGACACTTAGTGACTGTAGTAATAAAATACAAACTTTGTTAGGTTTTTATTCATACCAATATTTTAGAATCCTCCCCTAGTACTCATGCATCTGTTCCTGGTAACTAATCTAAAAATGCGATGTTAGTACAGTATACAGAATCATGCCTCCTCACACTATCCTATTGTCCTTGAACTTAAACTACACTTCCAACCATCTACTATTTCTTGGTTTAGTATATTGTAGAGACTCCTTTGAACATGCCCTAGTTGAAGGCTTCCTATCAATTCTCTGGAAATGTTTAAGAAGAACATGGTAAGGATATAAACCCAGGTGACTGCAAGGGAATGCATGCCTTTTAACTCACTTGCATAAAGAGCTACAATGGTATGCTTACAGAAACTTTTTAAGATTTTGCTATCAAAATGGAGAAGAAAGATCTAGTATAAAAGGCTTCTCAGATGTCTGAAAAAGATAAATTGGACAATTATTTTTTTTAAAGGGCAACATTCAAGGACAAAAAAATACATTTGAAGTTAGTGAAAGGTTAGATCATATGGGAATTATTGAAAAATACTTTTTTGATGGGAGGTAATCAACTAGAAATGGATATCACATGGAACAATGAGGGCTATGAAGCATGAATACATGAAAATAAATTTGAAAGGAGAAATCATTACAAGCTAATGTCTTTGCTAGTCTACTATCAGAGGGTTGTCAATTATTTTTTTAAAAAATTGTATGTTAGTTATAGATGTTTTAAAATTTAAAATATATATTGTCACAAAAAGTAATTCAGACTATAAGAAATAAAACAGAAATGTAGGTGGTTACAAATGTATCCCCAATGGATTTTAACTACTGACTTGGTCTCTCATCTTGTTTCTAATATTTTTATAATAAAAGAAAAAACAAAGGGAAATATGGGAGTTTTTGGTTAGTATTTTATAACTACTCTTGTCAAGTTTTATTAAACTTTGAAATACTTAAAATGATTTTCCCATATCTGTCAATAATAAGATGCAGCATAAATTAAAATATATATTTTATAATTTAGCTTCTAATTTCAGTAATTTTTCTAAAATCTTTGGGGAGTAGCAATATCTCTCATAAAAGTCTTAAGCCTGTGATTCTCCTTTGTTTATTTCCTCCATACCCCTAAGAACCTGAATTCCTTGTTAAGTTTCCCTCAAAAGGTTCAACATGATCCAGCAAACCCAGATTCTAGTTCCTGCCCTCAAATGTGAATAAGAAACAGTTACTACAGTTGCCATATCTTCATTTTCACTCACAATGAAAGTGAGTGAGTTTTATTTCACTCACAATTGCCACTTACTTTTATAAGTTTACCTGTCTCCAGCATCCTGTTTATTCAAATATTTATTCCTTACCTATTTATTTTTACGTAATGATTCTCTACAGTCTTGCGATTTTATTTCTTTGGAACCACATAGTTTAGTTACATCTTTTGAAGAAATTGAAATCATTAAGATATATTTCATCAATCATTATTTATAGATATATAAGTCCTGTGCTGACATATTTCGTAACCAATATACTATGATCTTGCATTTGAGGAGAATATAAAATGTTTCTGTAATTTAATACATTAGATGTTAATATAGTTCTCAGGTATATTAGATATTTAATATCTTCTTGAAATCAGTTTAAATCCAATTTTGAGTCTTTATTTTCCAGACAGATGAGATATTTGATCTCCTATCCTAGCTTTGTCCCAAAGTTCCAGTATTCTACAAAGAACCATGGTGCCAGGGAAGAATCTAAGTGATTGATAGCAGTCCCTGACCCTTTTGCTCCTTCTGAGAAATCCATTGTAGAGTCAGTAAAACCTCTCTGGTCTATTAGATATATTGTTTTCAGGCCAGAATCTAGACCTCAATGATTATAATCCAGCCTCTGAAGGCACGTCATGCAGCCATCCCTTCCTTCCACTCCAAGTCTTATCACCTTGTGATTGGTGGACACATTCTCTCTCTCTCTCTCTCTCTCTCTCTCTCTCTCTCTTCTCTCTCTCTCTCTCTCTCTCTCTCTCTCTCTCTCTCTCTCTCTCTCTCTCTCTCAACCCTCAACCCCAACAATCTATTTTCAATTTCATTGTTGTCTCTGGAAATTTTCTCATTTCCCTATTTTTATTTTCTTCAAATACATTCCCAGAATTATCCCCTCAATGAACATTGACAAAAGTCAGATTGAATTGTTCCAGGCAACTACTGATTTCTGCCCTGCAAAAAAGTACCTAAAGCTAAGAAATGCATATGGCCTGGGTAACAAGGAGAAACAGGGACTACAAGAGCTGTCTGGAAAGCATTCAGCCATATAACTGTCCTCATTATATTGACAATGGCTGGATACTTTCCGGATAGGCCTCGTATTCCTTATTTCTTCGTGTTACCCAGGCCCCATAAAAAAGCACACATTACTAGCTCAAAACATATTCCTAACATGAAAGCAAACATATTAGGCTTTAAAGAGACTTCAATAAACATTTACTTTCAATCTCATGTCTTCAAACAGATAAATATTATTAATAATCATATGACTATGTTGAGATAAATGAAGTCCATACAATATTACTTGACTTTCATAAGGTCAAATGAGGAGAAACGGTGAGCAAATTGGTCTTGACTTCATGAAGTTTACAATATAGTGAAGAAAATAAATGTCAAGGGTATAAACAATGCCTTGCATAAGCAAGAGAGCAGTGAGAGGACAGGTTTTGAGTGTAAAGCCATGAATCCTATTTTAGACTCTGGGTTAGTACTCTATTGCTTATCTAACACATTACCACACACCTTATGGCCTAATACAATACAAATTTATAATCTTAACGTTCCATAGACAGTCAACACAAGTCAACTGGGCTAAAATCAAGGTACTGGCAGGACTCTGTTATTTTTTGGAGGCTCTTTGAAGAATCCATTTCTTTGCTTTTTCAAGCTTTTAAGGGATCCACTCACTGGCTGAGGATTACCCCTCTCTTCAAAGTCAGCATTATTGCATCTCTCTGACCATTCTTCTATATTACAGCCTCCCCTGCCATAACAGTCAAAAAATGTTTTCAGCTTTTAAAAATTCATCTAGTTAGATTGGGCACCTGGAAAATCTGGGATACTTTCCCCATCTGTATGTCCTTAAGGCAATCAAATTGACAGTCTCTTCACCATATGAAGTAACATATTCACAGCTCCCAGGAATTAGGCCTCAGACATATTTTGAAGGGCCATTATTCTACTTGGCAGACACCAATTATTAATAAATTTAAGGTGTCTTTGAGGTACTGAATTATTCCTAAGCATTTTTGAACTATATAATTTTTTTTTTTTTAGTTTTATGGTATCCAAGCCAATGTGTTTCAAATAGTAATATTAATGCCTTTAAGATCTGATTTTACTATTGACAATATTGTGCCAATTTGGGATCTTAAAACAGCCTGCTATGTAGGGCTTAATATTGGATCTAAATCCTTAGCAATGTGGGGAAGAATTAACGATAATAGTCCCCACTCTGTGAGTAAACATGCTACCTAGCATTGGTGGTAACCTATATGAGGTTTCGGCAATGTATCTGCAGTATAGAGATGAGAAACTAAGACAAAGTGGGAATGATACCCATTATTAAAATGTTATTGTGGATTTTCTAAGTCAATAATTTGTTCTTAATTTTCAAACAACTTGTTATTCTTGAATAAAACCATCATATTTCTGGTTAAAACAAAGATGAAAATAGAATTAAACATGACATGATGGGGAAAGGTGTTGTCTCTAAAAATGACCTCATAGAAATAAAATATGTTATAAATATCACTTGAGAGGTGATAAAAACAACAGAGTAAATAGACAGCCTAAAGAATTGGAGAAAATATTTCCAAATTATATATCTGACAAAAGACCATCCATAATCTACAAGGAACTCAAAGAAATCATCAAGGAAAATAAAAACATCAAAAAGTAGCATGAACTGATATTTTTCAAAAAGATATACACACACACACACATATATATGTGTATATATATATATATATATATATATATATATATATATATATGGCCAACAACTATAAAAATGCTCAACATCACTAAACATCAGGGAAATGCAAATTGAAACTACAATGAGATACCCTATCAGAATGGCCATTATTAAAATGTCAAGAAACAATAGACGCTGGCACAGATGTCATGAAAGGGAATGCTTATACACTGTTGGTGGGAATTTAAATCAGTACAGCATCTATGAAGATCATTATGAAAAATTCTCAAAGTATTGGAAGTAGATCTATCAATCAATCCTGCAATCCCACCACTGGATATCTACCCAAAGGAAAAAGAAATCATTATATCAAAAGTTACCTGCATGTGTATGTTTATCACAGCACAATTCACAATTGCAAAGATATGGAATCAACATAAGTGCCCATCAACTGATAAGTGGATAAAGATCATGGAATACATATACTATGGACTACCACACGGCCATAATGTCTTCTGCAGCAACTTGGATGAACTAGTGGCTGTTATCCTAAGTGAGGTAACTCAGGAACAGAAAAATAAATGCCACATGTACTCACTTATAAGTGAGAGCTAAACTATCACTATGCAAGAATATACAGAAGGATATAAAGGATACTAGAAACTCAAAAAAGAAAGGAGGAGGGATGAAAAATTACCTATTCAGGTGATATGTACACTAACAGCCCAGACTTTACCACTATATAATATATCCATGTAGTGGAATTCAACTTATATCAGCTAAATTTATTTAAAAAATAAAAAGAAAATGAAAATTAAAAATAAAAATGTATTTCTTTTCTTTTAATTAATTTATTTTTTTTTAATTTTTTATTTTTTCATATTATGGGGGTACAAATATTGTTAGGGTTACATACATTGCCCCTGCCATTCCTCCCCATGCCCACCACCACCACCCCCGCCTTACCAAAACATCAAGCATGTCCTACTCTCAAGTGGTGCTCATCGCCCTATTTTATAAGTATAAATTCTTCCCCTCCTTCCCCCTCCCATTTGCCCACCACCCGATAAAAGTTTGTTTGTTTGTTTGTTCCCCCCCCCTTTTTTTTGACCTTTGGGTTACATTGTATATCTTAGCCTTTCCCTTGGAAGGTTTAGATGTATTCCCTCCCCCCCCCACACTATGCTCACCACAACCCTAAGATGTGTATCTCCCCTTCCCCAAACCCTAGTGGGCACTATCCCCATTTGAGCACCATAGTTTTAATCAGACAGTACCAATTTGATGGCGAGTAGATGTGGAGCCCGTTTTCTTGATCTTGTGTCACCTCACTTTGGATAACGGGTTTAAGCTTAATACAGGATAGCATAAATGGTGCTAATTCACTGTCATTTCTTAGAATTGAGTAGTATTCCATTGTGAGCATATACCAAATTTTAGTTATCCACTCATGAATTGACGGACACTTGGGTTGTTTCCATGGTCTTGCAATAGTGAATTGTGCTGCCATAAACATTCAGGTGCAGATGTCTTTATGGTAGAATGTCTTCAGCTCTTTCGGGCAGATGCCCAACAATGCTATTGCTGGGTCAAATGGTATTTCTATATCTAGCTGTTTGAGGTATCTCCATATTCTTTTCCACAGAGGTTGCACTAATTTGCAATCCCACCAGCAGTGTAGGAGTGTTCCTGTCTCTCCACATCCTCGCCAGCATTTGTTGTTTTGGGATTTCTTGATACAAGCCATTCTCACTGGTGTTAGATGGTAACTCATTGTGGTTTTGATTTGCATTTCTCTGATGATTAGAGAAGTTGAGAATTTTTTTATATGTTTGCAGGCCATTATTCTGTCTTCTTTGGAGAAGTTTCTGTTCATTTCCATTGCCCATTTCTTGATGGGATTGTTTGATTTTTTCTTGTTTATTCTTTTAAGTTCTAGATAGATTCTTGTTATTAGGCCTTTATCAGAAGTGTAGAGAACAAATATTTTCTCCCACTCTGTGGGTTGTCTATTTGCTCTAGTGATGGTTTCCTTAGCTGTGCAGAAACTTTTTAATTTGATGAGATCCTATTTGTTTATTTTTGATGTAACGGCGATTGCCTTGGGGCTCTTCCTTAAAAATTCTTTGCCTAGACCAATGTCTGATAGGGTTTTCCCAGTGTCTTCTTCTAGGATTCTTAAGGTTTCATGTCTTAGGTTTAAGTCTGTTATCCATCTTGAGTAAATTTTTGTAAGATGTGAGAGATATGGATCTTGTTTCAATCTTCTGCATGTAGCTAACCAGTTTTCCCAGAACCATTTACTGAAGAGGGATTATTTTCCCCATTGCATATTTTTGTCTTCTTTATCAAATATTAGGTTGCCATATACTGATGGGAAGCACATCTAGCCCACAAAGATGCCTTCTGGCTGAAGATCAAGGGATGGAAAGCTATCATCTAGTCAAACAGAAGTCAAAAGAAAGCTGGGGTAGCTATACTATTTGCAGATAACATAAGCTTTAAAATAACAAAGGTAAAAAAGGTAAAGAAGGCCATTTGATAATGGTGAAAGGGAAAATCCAACAAGAAGACTTAACAATTTTGAATATCTACGCACCCAATGCAGGAGCACCCAATTACATAAAACAAACCTTGTCTAATCTAAACACCATGTTACACAACACTGCCATAGTAACAGGGGACTTCAACACTCCTTTGAATGATCTGGATAGATCCTCCGAACAGAAAATAAGCAAAGAAATAATGGACCTGAACAAAGCCCTGGACCAAAAAGGTCTGACAGACCTCTATAGAACATTTCACCTGAATAAAGCTGAATTTACATTCTTCTCAGCAGCCCATGGATCCTTCTCCAAAATTGATCACATCCTAGGCCACAAATCAGATCTCAAATAATTCAAGAAAATAGAAATCGTGCCTTGTATCTTCTCCGACCATAATGGTATAAAATTACTGTTCAATTCCAACAGAAACACTCAACGCCCCACAAAGTCATGGAAACTAAACAATATATTATTGAAAAATTATTGAGTGAAGGAAGAAATTCAGAGGGAAATCAAGAATTTCTTTGAACAAAATGATAATGGTGATACTTGTTACCAAAACCTGTGGGATACAGCAAAAGCTTACCTGAGAAGAAAACTAATAGCAATTAACACTCACATTCAAAAAACAGAAAGCTTAGATACTGACAACCTAATGAAAAAACTCAAGGAACTGGAAAAAGAAGAGCAAACAACTTCCAATCCTAGTAGAAGAAAATAAATAACGAAGGTCAAAGCGGAACTGAATGAATTGGAGAACAAGAGAACTATCCTAAAGATCAACAAAACCAGAAGCTGGTTTTTTGAAAAGATAAACAAAATTGATAGCCCTCTTGCTGGATTGACAAAGACTCAAAGGAAAAAGACTCTAATAAACTCAATAAGAAATGAAAGAGGAGTGATCACAACAGACACCACAGAAATACAAAACATTATATTTGATTACTATAAAAATCTATATGCCCAAAAACTACAGAACGAAGATGAAATGGACAAATTCCTGGATATATACAACTTCCCTAAGTTCACCCAGGAGGTAACAGATCTCCTGAATAGACCAATTTCAAGCTCAGAAATTGAAGCAGTAATTAAAAACTTCCCCAAACAGAAAAGTCCTGGACCCGATGGCTACACTTCAGAGTTCTACCAAACCTACAAAGATGAACTCATACCTATACAACAGAAACTATTCAACACCATTGAGAAAGATGGTATCCTTCCTAACTCATTCTACGAAGCCAATATCACCTTGATACCAAAGCCAGGAAAGGACATAACAAAAAAAGAAAATTACAGACCAATATCCCTCATGAATACAGATGCAAAAATCCTAAATAAAATTCTAGGAAACAGAATTCAGCAGCACATCAAAAAAATAATTCACCACGACCAGGTGGGCTTTATCCCAGGGATGCAAGGCTGGTTCAACATACGCAAGTCTATAAATGCAATACACTTCATAAATAAAATCAAGAACAAAATCCATATGATTCTGGCAATAGATGCAGAAAAAGCATTTGATAAAGTCCAACATACCTTTATGATAAAAACTCATAGCAAAATAGGCATAGATGGTTCATACCTTAAACTTATCAAATCCATTTACAACAAACCCACTGCTAATATCATCCTAAATGGGGAAAAATTGAAATCATTCCTGCTTCAATCCGGAACCAGACAAGGATGCCCACTATCCCCTCTCCTATTCAACATAGTACTCGAAGTCATAGCTATAGCAATCAGACAAGAGAGGGGTATTAAGGGTATCCAAGTGGGGGCAGATGAGATTAAACTCTCGCTCTTCACTGATGATATATTATACCTAGAAAACCCCATGGAGTCATCCAAGAGACTCCTTGACTTAATAAATAAATTTGGTAAAGTCTCAGGATATAAAATCAATATACACAAATCAGAAGCATTTATATATGCCAAGAACCATCAAACAGAAACTCAAATAAAAAAATGCAATACCCTTTACTATAGCCCTAAGGAAAATTAAATATCTAGGAGTATACTTAACGAAAGCTGTGAAAGATTTATACAAGGAGAACTACGAAACACTAAAAAAAGAAATTGCAGATGATTTAAACAGATGGAAAAATCTACCTTGTTCATGGATTGGTAGAATCAATATCGTTAAAATGCCAATTTTACCTAAACTTATCTACAGAATTAATGCAATCCTCATCAAAATATCACCAGCATTCTTTACAGATCTAGAAAGAATAATTCTGCACTTTGTATGGAACCAGAAAAAACCTCGTATAGCCAAAGCAATCTTAAGTAAGAAGAACAAACTGGGTGGCATCAGTCTTCCTGACTTCAAACTTTACTATAAAGCAATAGTACTTAAATCAGTATGGTACTGGCACAAGAACAGAAGCATCGATATCTGGAATAGATCTGGGATAAAAATGTATTTCTTTACAGTAGATTATTAAACTGAGCAACTTAACCTCAAGTAGAAATCATCATACTGTGCTAAGTTATTTTGGGAGAAAAAAAGTAGACATAAAAGGAATTAAACAGTGCTAGTATGAAAAATAACATTGTGTTTAATAGCTATGAGAATAAAAATGTTGGTGCTATTCATGTATTAAAAAGAAATTTCAGACAAGAGTATTTCCAGATTACCACACATACATTAGAAGTTCATTGAATTAAAGCAAATAGACATTTAATTCTTCAAAATTAGGTGGAACTTAATATATTTCATATTCTAAAATATTTTACTATTCTAGAAATATAGTGACCTGTAAATTACATGTAATTGCTTTATAGTATAGATATTTTAAGCAGTCAAAATATAGCCATAACTGAGGCTTTATATTGACTGCTTTCTAATTCCAAAATGTATATTATGAGTAGTATAAAATAGAAGAAAATAAAAGCTATCATGTTAGATTAATAAAGTTTTCAAACTACTTCAAAAAGTACTTTGAATATTTTTTGTCCTTTCTCTTTTTTTATTTTTAAGATTTCCTTTGGGATTTGCCTGATATTTTTATCATTGTTAGAATGGGACTATGAGTTTTTAGGAGGAAGACCACGGAGGTAAGAGGCTAGTTTCATCCCAGCATATCAAGGTTATATGTGATCAGCAAGATTTATCAATGTAAATGTTAACCTTAATCTCCTAACTGTGTTTGCCAGATTTCTCTACTTACAGGTACTCATTCTTCCTCCTTTCCATGCTGTACTCTTTAGAAGGAAGCCACGACGTGAAGTCCACACTTAAGAGTTGGGGAGTCTTGCTCTACCTCGAGGGTGGAGTGTCTGCATAAATTATTAGAAACATTTGTATTAATGCATGGAAGATTTGTCTTTTCTCTCCAGTTATCCATTTTATAAAAATTTATTAATATCAATATGGATTCATGGTCATATAATGCTTCTGATTATAATTCAATACTATATTTTGTGGTTCATGCTGTTCATTGCTGGTATACAGAAAAATCATAAAACAAAAATAAGCGGTTGATTACACTAACATGAAGTTACTTCTTACAGTAATGGAAATACCACATGAATGATCTTAGTAGTGTCAAAGGTTGAAGGTAGGTATTTATAAGAATCAGACTTTGATTTAGGGTGCATCTTTCGATGCAAGAATTCAAAATTCATGATATAATATATGAGAGTTGGTAGACAAATTGGTGATGGTTTTGAAGGAGTCTTAATGAGTAGTCATTTGATAAGAGAATAGTTTGCTTGATTGTGTGATTCATTAGGCCAAGAAGGCAAGCCAGTAAAAGAACCTGTTCAGATAAGAAGATTTTCAGGAAGTTTCTGAATCAATTTGTTACTGCAATATTATCTTCCTAGGCAAGAATTTCCTGGAAAAGTAAAATCATGCTAATTTAGATAGTTTTGATTCTCTTAACAGTGTGTTTGCAGGCACACAGTTTATCAAGCATTTTGTTATAATTATCATCAAGTTAAGTAAATGCTATCAAGCATGAGCTATTCTTCTACCTGGTATTGTACATATCAAATTTTCTTTAATTTTAACTTATCCTATGATGTTATTATTACTCTTTTAAAGATCCAGAAGATCATTTTATGACCTTTATTTAATAAGATCTTGATTCTCAAAATAAGAAAACTGGAGGCAAAAAAAATAGACAACAAAATAAACAATTTTAAAGCACTAAACTTTTAAAATATACATTTTCTGTCCCAATAGCTTATTTAGGGTGAGACTATACGTGTGTGTTCACTTCAACTCAGGAATGCCAGAGGAACAGAATACTTTGCTAGTACTAATAATGCCCATTAATATAGTTTAAATATTTGGACTTTGATTCAAGATCTTACATAAAGAAGGCACAATTTTAAAATTGACTTAAAATTTCTATCATTGTGACTATCATATAAAAATAGAAATAAATTAAAAGCTGAAAATATTTATAAGTTAGTTGCTCTCTCATATGTGAGAAATTATTGTATTCAATGAATGAAAGTAAACAGGGTATGTAGCTACAAAGAAGATGCTGTTCGTAATAGAAATGTAAAAATCTTCATCATGTAAAAATTTTAGACTAAAGTTTTAGACTTGGCCAAGCTCTGAATGTACACAAATCTCAATGACTATCTCACTCTCTAATCCAAGTATCCTTTACGTATTATATTTCAAGAGTTAGGATTATCAATAGAAGAGAAAAAAAAAATGAGAGTAGTACAAAGGTCAAGAATAAATGTAACTCATATTTTTAAAAGATTACTATTTAACAAAGAAATGTTTATATTTTAAATTCATGAATTCATATATATATTATTTATGGTAAATGTATGCAAATGATGGATTACAATGAATTTAAAAAAGAAAACATTTCTTTATGAAATGTTTTCCAACTCATTGGTTTAACCTTGACTTGTATTTCATTCAGAAATACATTTCTCTTTGACTATAAAAATAAACATTTTGATTGTATAATTCTGGAAGTGTTTACTATACTAATTATTTCTTATAATTAAGTAAGCTTATTTTAGTATGGAGTTACCTAAGTAAGATGAAAATTACATATCAACTGATTTTGAGAAAATTCATGAACTATAAAAGAATCATATAAAATATAAAGTGAAAAGAAACTGAAAATCTGTTGCTGAATTTGCACATCAAGTGGAGTAAGGACAATTTTAATTTTCTATATTTAGAGACACACTTTGAGAGAAAATCAAAAAATCAAAAAGCAATTAAGAATATCACCAAAGTTATAAAAATCCTTTACTTACATATTCATTATGCAAAATTAAGAGGTGCTCTCTTTGGCATTGCAAAATAATATACTCTTTTTGAGAACTCATAAAATGAAACATTTTAAAGTTATATATTTTCCTGATTTTAATATTGTTCAAATATTATAAATTACTTTTATTATAGTAACAGAATGGGTGATCACTAAAAGATTGTTTATCATATATCTGTGATATCAAACAGCTGCCTCTTTTTTGGTGTCAGGAAGAGAGAACTATAGTAAAACTTTACCTTGGAATATCAGAACATGTTTAAGGAAAGCATTTGATAACCACAGTGATATAAAATGTGTCAAGAGTACAAAATAGTACATTTGGTTTTGAGAAACACTAAAACATGGCACATTCTGGTTTCTCGTTTTTTTGTGTGTATCAATAAGCGTGGATTTCTGATTGAGTATTTAGACTTAGCAACATTGGGATACATTTTTAAATTGTTTTCAAAATTTTATTTGTTTTTGAAGTTGTAATTGTTCCTAAGCATTACAAAGGATTTGTGAATAAGATAAATGTCAGAATATTCAATAACAACATGCTACATACAGAATTATTGGTCTTTTCTTCTGTTCTTGAAGGAAATTATATTACAGGGTCAATACATTATAGTGTTACCTTTACTTTGATACTTTAAATATTTTTGATTGACTTGTTTTAAGATCTCATTAAATAGTCATTGTTTTAATTTCATAATAAAATCTTCAGAAATTCTTATCATGGGAAGTTGAACATTCAGCTCTATCATTTTCATTTGCTTTTGCTTTAGTTATGGACACTTTCTTTCCTGGTTTCTAACTTATGAAAACATGTCCTATTTGAATTTTAGAATGTTATATACTCTATGGCTTCTAGACTGTAACAATATTCAGTTTTTTGTTTGTTTAAAACAACAAACTATCAGATTCAACATTTGACCAACCACTACATACAACTTTTAATTTACCAAAAATTTTAACTGATAAATTGACTCATTCTGTACTCTTCTAAATGATTTTTTTAATGGAGGCATTAAATTTAATATTTTTCAAGCCCGTAGGATTTGAGTTGGAAGATCACAGTTTTGGCTGCCTTCTAAGACCATATAAAGACAAGCATGACTAACAGGATGCATATGCCAATAGTGTTCTATATCTGAGCAGAGGGCATGCTTAAAAAAACAAATTTTAATACTCAAAAACAGCCTGTTTAAAGTCATAATGCCTAGTGCCTACTATGTGTAAAGCAGGAAATTAGACATAATTATTAATATGTTGAATATTTTTGTAACAATGATTAACTATTAGATTTAATAATTATTATTGTAGGAAAAGTGAAATTTTAAAAATGTGTCCATGCAAATCAGATATATTTCACATTTTTCAAAGAATTTTATTCTCATGGCTGTGGTCAATTTTTCATTATTTGGAGATATTAATGGTTAATATTTAGAGCTTTCTAAAAGTCAATATGCCATAGATTTGAAACTGAAACCTATACATTTCTCGGCAAACTAGTAGGAATTTCTATGTAAAAGTTATACATAAATGCTTTGGGGGTATTATTATCAAGTTTGTAATCACAGGTTAAAGATTCCTGACCTTCATCAATTCACATATAAAAATAATAGAGATGTAGTAGGGTGTATTCTCTAAAGATAGCTAAGGAATATGCTGAAGCACAAACATTCAACCTCAGTGCAATTAAGTGTACAGTAACCTCTAACTCAGGAAACTTTGAAGTCAATAGCTGAGAACCACTTGAATGGACAGTGATTGATTTTGCCTGCTCTGGCCTATAGAGGAATGATTGATCTAAGCTTTATTTTGTGCTAGCCTTTTCTCTATTGCAAGCCTAATGAGGCATAAGGGGTGAATTGAAAATGGAAACAATAGACATAGATTGTGTCTGCATGTCTGCACCAGGCCAACAACATGGTGATGAAATAAAAATTAGTTTAACTGGCTGTTTGGTGTCAAGAAGACACACTCTCAAATTTCCAAGACGTCCTTAAAATTTATTTATTTATTTTATATTTCAGCAGTTCAATTCTCTTTGATTAAACAACTAGTTATTGAATACCTTCTATGAACCTAGCATTTGCAGGAGATGTTTAGAAGGAATATTTTATTTAATATATTTTATAAATACATCATTACAATTGAAGATTCTCTTGCCAGAATATATAAAAATATACTTTGGCTGCCTGCTGTAAACAATATTTGGAAGAATCAATCCTGTTGGTAAATATTTGTTTGCATGGTTTACTGAGGATGTTAAAAATAAATGGTGTTGGATGCAAAAATTTTCTCCCATTCTGTAGGTTGTCTGTTTACTTTCATGACTGTTTCTTTGGCTGTGCAGAAGCTTTTTATTTTCATCATGTCCCATTTATTTATTTTTGTTGCTGCTTTGATTGCCTTTGGGGACTTCATAAACTCTTTGCCTAGGCCGATGTCTAGGAGAGTGTTTCCAACATTTTCCTCTAGAATTCTAATAGTTTCATACCTTAGGTTTAAGTCTGTTATCCAGCGTGAGTTGATTTTTGTGAGAGGTGAAAGGTGTGGGTCCTGCTTTAGCTTTCTACAAGTGGCTATCCCGTTTTCCCAGCACCATTTATTGAAAAGGGATTCTTTGCATCCTACGTATCCAATAAAGGGCTGATAACTAGAATATACTTAGAACTCACGAAAATCACTAAGAAAAAATCAAATAACCCTATTAAAAAGTGGGCAAAGGACTTGAACAGAAACTTTTCTAAAGAAGACAGAAGAATGGCCAACAAACATATGAAAAAATGCTCATCATCTCTAATCATCAGGGAAATGCAAATCAAAACTACAATGAGATATCACTTAACTCCAGTGAGAATAGCCTTTATCAAAAAGTCTCCAAATAACAAATGCTGGCGTGGATGTGCAGAGAGAGGAACACTCCTACACTGCTGGTGGGACTGCAAACTAGTTCAACCTCTGTGGAAAACAATATGGAGATACCTTAAAGCGATACAAGTGAATCTACCATTTGATCCAGCAATCCCATTGCTGGGCATCTACCCAAAAGATCCAATGACACTCTACAAAAAAGACACCTGCACTCGAATGTTTATAGCAGCCCAATTCATAATTGCAAGGCTGTGGAAACAGCCCAAGTGCCCATCAATCCAAGAATGGATTAATAAAATGTGGTATATGTATACCATGGAGTACTATTCAGCTCTAAGAAACAATGGTGATATAGCACATCTTATATTTTCCTGGTTAGAGCTGGAACCCATACTACTAAGTGAAGTATCCCAAGAATGGAAAAACAAGTACCACATATACTCACGAGCAAACAGGTATTAACTGAGTAGCACCTAAGTGGACACATAGGTACTACAGTAATAGGGTATTGGGGAGGGGGGAGGGGGAGGGGAGAGGGGGGTGGGCATATACATACATAATGAGTGACATGTCCACCATCTGAGGGATGGTCATGCTGGAAAATCAGACTTGTGGGGGAGGGGGGAAAGGGCATTTATTGAAACCTTAAAATCTGTACCCCCATAATATGGTGAAATAAAAAAAAAATAAAAAAATATATACTGGGGAAAAAACAAACAAAACCCAGCAATAAACACTAATACAAATAAAAAAATAAAAAATAAATGGTGTTCTGAAAATCATGGAAAATAGTAGCTTTACGACTCCATTGAGCTCATCATCTAGCCTCTCAAACCATCAGAATACCTTGAGATTTGAGACTAGACATATTTACAACTATGGCAGATTTGTATATGCATTTAGTTTTGTGGAGATGGTAGTTAAGATGTGCATAGGAGATGTTTTCTGGAAGAAAAAATATTAAATGTAATCAGTTGCAATAAATACAGAAAGATTTGATGTGGCTAATAAAAATTGTATTTGTCTCTGGAGTATAGTCTTATAAACAAAAACTATATTATTTTATTCATTCAATAAACATTTATCATGTTCCTTCTTACTTCAGCTAATTAATTCCTACTTAGCCTTCAGAACCTAACTTATATAACATTTCCTTAAATTAATTTTTCCAAATCTTTAAGACTATGCCAGCTTTTTCCTGTTTTATATACTTATAACTCTCTTTCTTTTCTTGCACTAACCATAGCAGTAAAGATAAATAATAATGTAATTAGTTTTTTCACATATATGTATAATGAAGGCAGAAACTATGTTTTTTCATATATATAAATATGTGTGTATATATATATATATATATCTCCAGCACATAGCACAGAGTCTTTCAGTTAATAAACACAAATTAAAACTCAGCTAATTTTTTAAAAACTTTATATAAACTTATATTTTTAAAATTATTTTACTTTTTTTTCACCACCCCATAAGTACCTTATCAACCAAAAAACTCAGCTAAATTGATGAGTAAATATATCTATCAGGTATAATTTTAAGCACTAGAATAATAAAATCAAATGAGTCATCAGGACTGTCCTTGGGAAGACTAGGTATTAGAGAAAACAAGTAAATGAACAATATAGTAAAGTGCCAGAAAGCAGGAAGGTGTAGAAAGGAACTGTTGTACCTCAGTTTGAAGGGAAAGTGGGCAAGGTGAAACTCTGTGTAAAGGACAGAGAGTAGATACTCTTAGTTGAGTAGACAGTTTGCATACGATTGGACAAAAAGACTTTGTATCATCAGTTGGTTCCTCTGGGAAATGAACACTGAGATGGAGCTAAGAGTGCAAAAGGTTTATTGGGGAGTTAGTCCTGTTAAAGAAAAGAGAGGGATGCAGGATCAGGCAGAGGAAATTGAAACTGCAATGAAAACCTGACAGCCACTGGAGGCCCAACAGAGGGCTCAGGAACAAAAATTGCTAGTTAGAGGGTCTTGCTTTGGGTAGGGATGGACTGGCCTTTGTACCTTAGTTTTACTCAACCATTGGCCAAAGCCACCCTGAGGGGGCATGACCTCAGCTCAAAAGCTGAGACAGACATGAAGGAGATTAACACATGGATACCAAACACTAGCCATATTCCTCACAGCTGGGCAGTAAGCCCTCCCTTGAAGAGATTCCCTGTCTGCTACATGGCTAAATGGTATGTTCAGCACTGTTTCTCTATTTCACACACGTGCAGGGTGTGCTTGTTAGGACACAAAAAAGAATGATGCTAGATATAAGGCCAGAGTTAGGACTTGAAAAGGGCCTGTATGTCTCTCACTGGGGAATTTGAATTTTATGCCACAGGAAGTAGAAGCCTTGTCTTTAAGTAGAAACGCAAGGGTAGAAAATTTGCATTCTAATTTTCCTCTGCAGCACTTAACTGAAGCCTGAATTCTGGGCCACTGATGGAGAGTTGTTAAAGTCATCCCAGTGAAAGCATGAGCAAAGACAATGTCATAGGAATGGAGAGCAGGGGTTAATTAGAGCCACTCTAAGAAGGCAGGCTCTTCAGGATGCCATGACTGATTAGACTGGAGCAGTAAGTACAAGCAAGAAGACTGGTATACTTCCTAATTTTCTATGACAAAATTTCCGCATGCTCTAAGAATAAGCTTTAAAGGAAATAATAAAATGAAGCTCACTGAAAACTTCTACCCTAAAGTTGTCCAATTAATGCAGCTGGATCCTTGATCATCTCTCTATAATCTAAATCCTGATGTGATTACACAGCACTGTGTCTCAGACCAGTAACAAGTGTCAAAGAGAAACCAACTATTAAACATGGCTTGGATCATGGCAGGAGTCCCAGGATCTCAGCCTCAAAGGGAAACCTAAGACAGGCAGGTAGATAAAGTAGATGAAGATAGTAAAATATTTAAAACAACAAAAGCAAAAGAAAGCAGACAAACAAAAAACACCACACACATGACATGAAATGTTAAATGTAATATTCACTGGCACTGAACTAGAAAGCAAAATAAAATGCCAATAATTAGTATTGGGTTATGGCATTAATATTTAAACTAAATGTTTAATGAGACCTTTACACATAGATTGCACAGCTGAATTAAATGCGCATATGATGATTTACTTTCTGATCCCAGGGACCTCATCCAGCAACATTTCCAAATAAAACAAGCATACGCCTCTGACTTTATTTATGCACTGCCATGGTCACTTCTCTTTCCTCTGTCCTCAGACTTACTCATTTAACAATGCTCTGCCCAAATGTCACTTTTCTGGGTATCTTTCATGTTCTCTCAAGAAATTAACTTGTCATCCATTTCTGCTTCCATGGTTATCTACACATAGGGACATAGATATAGATATAAATATAGATATAATATGGATATGGATATGTAGATATAGATGTTTAAAATTATAAAAAATTGACAATTATATTTCCTGGGTGCAGCAACATGCTTGAGAAATAATAGTTATTGAATAATTTCAACTAATAGTAATCCATTGGAAGGTATCACTTGATCATATTAAGCAGTACAAAAAAGCATGCTAAAATGCAGGGATGGGGGAAATTTTTAAAAAAATAAAGAGTAGAAGAAATTTTCACAGTTCCTATTACAGAGTTTGGAAAATCCCTCATTTAACATGTCTAACCCTACTAACCCCTGAGATCCAATAAAAATAAAGCTTCCGGCTGGGTGCGGTAGCTCACGCCTATAATCCTAGCACTCTGGGAGCCGAGGGGTGAGGATGGCTCAAGGTCAGGAGTTCAAAACCAGCCTGAGCAAGAGTGAGATGCCCATCTCTACTAAAAATAGAAAGAAATTAATTGGCCAACTAAAAATATATATATATAAAAAAAAATTAGCCAGGCATAGTGGCACATGCCTGTAGTCCCAGCTACTCGAGAGGCTGAGGCAGAAGGATTGCTTGAGCCCAGGAGATTGAGGTTGCTGTGAGCTAGGCTGGTGCCACTTGGCACTCTAGCCAGGCAACAAAGTGAAACTCTGTCTCAAAAATAAATAAATAAATAAATAAAGCTTCCTTCAAGTCTTTCTGAATTCCTAACCAGACTGAAATAATTTCTCCTTCTCTGAACACTCATACTTTCAAAATGTTCTTCCTCATTCTATCCTTATTTCCATAGCTATACATTTATATTTACATATGTGTATGTAAATTAGTTATCTAATAATACTGTCTTAGTAGATTAGATTATAAATTCATTGACAACAGATTTCTTATAGAATGTATACTTTTGTTCCCAACAACACTTAATACAATGCACTAGGACATGAATCAGTATAGAAGTGTTTAGTATATGCATTAATGAAATATAATTTTCTTTACTGGAGAATTTTCAAACATGAAATGATATCTAAAACACGGTTTTCCAACCCTGGATCTATTGAAGTTTTGGATGTCATTGCACATTTGGGTGCTATTATGGGCTGCCTATATACTGTAGTATGTTTGGCAGCATCTCTGACCTCTATCCACTAAATGCTGGTAGCTTCCAGCTTTCCTTTTCACAGCTGTAATAACCATAAATGACTCTAGATATTGTGAAGTATATCCTGGGGCAGTGATTGGGGAGCAGAGATTGTTGAGAACCATTGATTTAAAAGATGAAACTGCAATTGCATAATTGCTCTTAATTTATATGGGAAATAAGCCCTCGGTGACCCTTTTGTCATACAGGTTACACTGCCTTAGATATAAAATATAAACAATGTGGGGTCCATAAATTTGATGATGTATATTTACTTGAAAAAATGAGAAAATACAAGGAGACAGAAACTTGAAATTTATAAACATTACCACGGCACATTCTTTCATAGTAAATCAATTTGATAATGATATAAACCGACACACTATTTTCAGAGTCACATAAACACCTTTGTCACTGGATTTATTTGTATGTTAAAGAAAGCAAAATTCATCCCTGACCTTTGCAAACCATCTGCCATTATGGGATTACATAGGATTAAGTGCTCAGGAATAAAGCATAATATTTTGAATATATATTGGATTAATATTTTCACATTTATGTAGACATTAATATAATTTTTAATTTAGTACTTTGTTATATTTATCTTGTTATATCAGTTGGTTGGTTTCTGCCCTTAGTAATAAGGATGATTTATTCCATTTTATCAAATATTTATTAAACAACGAGTTTTTATGTTTTTCTAACCAGAAGTTCTGTTAATAGCATACAATTAATAAGACATTGTCTTAGCCATCAAAGAATTTATATTTAATGGGAATAATCTAGCCTATAAAATAGAATAATAATAAATGAAATAATAATAAAATACTTATTTTCATGATACATACGAAAATTTTGTAGAATACATAGAGAAGTCACTCTTAGTTCAGATCTGAAGGCAGTGCAGGAGGCACCTAATAGTTTTTAAGCAGAAGGATGATGCAATCAAGAATATGTTATACAAAAGCCTCAAGAAAGGCAAGAAAACCAGCTCAAAGCCTTTTATAATACAATATGATTATGTTAAGATAATATTAAGGGTTAAAATAGTCTAGTGGTAGAAAGCTGGGAGAAAAAACACAATGAACTTGAGAAATACTAGGAGAAAAACATTAGAATTTTATGAGTGACATGATGTGAAGTTTTAGAGACAAAAAGGATTTAGATTGTTGCAGATTCTAGCTTTAGGTGGCTGAGTAGTTAAGTGTACCACTAATTTAGATTAGGATAACAGAAGTAGTAAAGGTTTTAGGGAAAAAGATAATATATTTTCTCAGTTTCCATTGGTAACAGTGCTCACAGGTAAAGCATTTTTACTGGTCTGAGTTTAGGAGCAGTAAAGATGAATATTAAGATTAGTTTTTTGTTGTTATTTTTTTTTGTCAAATGGGTTCAATAGAAGGGATGGAGGTGAAAGAGATTTGGAGAGTGGTAGTGGGAAAGCGCTTCAGATGGTTAATCAAGGTTCTTAGGTTGCCTAGAAAAGTTAAATAAGAAAGTCCTTTTTAGGCTATGAGAAGACATAGAGATTTATAAAATATTACAGGTTTGATATACTGTATATCATATAGTATGAGAACTCCAAAAAGTACACGTTTGTTTTCAACGAGTGAGAAGCTGAAATATGAGATTTCTAATTTTTGATAGCACAAGATGTTAACAAGGTTTAGGTTATCACCATGATTGTGGATAACACACGGAGTTGAGGAAGTCAGAAAATTGCTAGAAAATGTTTGCATAAATCATCCACTGAAACTTGCAGTAACCTGGGGCTATGGTAGAATTTAGAGTAGAGAAGGAATAGTTAATGTCAGTGCCTGACAAGATCTTCAGTATGGAAGAAGAGTAGAAAAATCATATTGAAAAGACTTTGAAAGAAGATGATACTTATATTGTGTTTATCCCCTAAATAGAGCAGGGCAATGATTTAGAATTTGCACTCAGCACTAAGGAGGTAAGCAGGGAATCGCTTGAGGGAAGAAATATCCTCCAGCTGGAAGAATGACAAACTTCTCAAGGGATGAAAAAAAAAATTGTTGGGAAGAATCAAAGCAGATGCAATACTTGCTCACTGATATGGACAACTCTAATTTCACTATTCCACATTCACTTCAGTGTTCTTTGGAAGCTTCTATATAAAGAACTTAAGTCAAAATGTTCTTTAAATAATAAAACCAAAGCATGAAAAACACCATAATATTCAATCTTCCCAATTAAAACAGCAGATTAGAAAAATAAATATCATAAATAGTAGAGAAGTGTGCCAAAGTTTCATAGTGCAGTTTTTTCTTTTAAAAAAAATTAAGTTCTTTAAGGCTTATATAAAGACCATCAAAACTCTATTCAAGCATGTTTCTCTGCATAATAGTGCTGAGATGTAGCTCTAGTAATAAATTGTTTTAAGATCTCTGGGATCAATAAGTAGTTGAAATGTTGGGAATATTTCAAGGCAAGATGAAGATACTGAGTGGAGGACACATTAAGGGAATTAATTATATGTATATAAGAAAAGTAATTGAGAGCAGATTATAACCAATTTTCTAACTAAATAACATAGTAGACTCATGTTTATAAAGTATTTCAATAAAAAATTGTTGTTGGATTATTAAAGGCACTGTGAAAACACAATTCAGTAGGATAGAAGAGCACAGTTTGCATTAATCTTGTGTAGGATGCATGATTTTTGCATATTCTCAAAACCCCAGAAATACTTCTCAAAACTCAGTTGCTATGACTTTCTGTGTACTTATTTTATCCTTCCAAATAGAGCATGAAATAGAGCCAGTATCATTCCCATTGCACAGCTTGAGAAACTAAAATCAAAGAGTTTCATGATTTTTCCAAAGTTGCACAATTAGAAGTTCCAAATTCAAATGCAGGTTTTACTCTTTCAGTTATAACCCAAAACAACAAACACCTTATCTTATACTTAGAGCTAAATAGTTCTTTGCAGTTTTAATTTTTTCAACTTAATTTTTCTTTCTTTTAAAACTCACATTAACACTATTAAGTGACAAGAAATGTTACTGAGGCTCACCAGTATACTAACAAGATGAAGATCGCATAAGAATAGATTAAGAAAATGAAAGTATGGATTCTACTATGAAAAGATCTCATCTCTTAGTAGTTTTTAGATGATTTATACATAAAAATAGATATAATTTTATTGGAGAATTCAGAATCTATGAGGAAAAGATTCTACCCTCAAAATACAGAGAAGCCTTTTTTCCTATATTAGTCCTTCTTTCATACAACAAGTGTTTATGGAGCACCTACTATGTGTCAGATAGTAAACAAGACATTGAAGAAAACACAAATTTCACTTACAGTTTATTTTCACTGGGGGCTGGGAGGATACACACAATAAGCAGTATGCATATTAATAATAAAATGTATATAAGCTGCTGGTAATTGAAATACAATAGAATAAAATAAAAGAGAGAAAAGTAATTTTAAAAGGGGATGCTGCAATTTTAAATAAGGCCAAGCCTTAATGGGAATGTGGGATTTTGTGAGAACCTACAGGAATGAATGTAATGAGTCGTGCCACACATGAGTAAAGAAGATTCCAGACAGAGCAAACAGCAAACACAAAGGTCCTGAGGATGGGGCAGGCCTTATATGTCCCGGAAGAGAGAAGGACGGTGGAAAGGAATAAAACAGGAAAAGAGGAATAGGAGACGAGATAGAGAGTTAAGCAGGAGGGGTGGATATAGCAGGCCTTATCATCTAGCTCCTTGCAGCCCATTTTAATCAATGTGGCCTTTACTCTGAATGACATAAGAAACCATCTGATGTCTTTTAGCTGAAATAATAGTCACTCATTTTAACTCATTTTAACAGGCTTAATTAGTTCATAATAGACTAAAGGGGGCAAGGGAAGAAGCAGGAATATAGCTACAGATTGCTGCAATAATCCGAACAAGTCAGTCCGGAGTTTCCAGTTAGAATAGTTATAGTGGAGATGAAGAGAGTGGCTAGATGTTGCTTAAATTTTGAAGCTGTCGAGAGAAGATAATGGACTGCATGCAGGTTTTGAGAGAAAGGCAGGAGTCAAAAATTATTCCAAATTTTTTGGCCTGAAGAATTGGAAGGATGAAGCTACTAACATTAAATGAGGTGGTTAAAGATAAAGGACTTTCATTTAGGCTCTGAATGCTTCTTGCCGATAATAACATTTTAAGATAACCTGCCTTTTTGTGTCTTGACATTTGTTTTTCTTATTGTTGGTTTAGCTCCAAGTTATTTCAAACCACCTCATGCATTATGTCATATGAATATTAAATATCTCCATTCTTTTCATATTTCTTCAGTATGATCCCATAATAAATGAATAACTATATTTTAACTCATGTTTTCTGTTTCAGTTTGAAAAGCTCTGATAATTTAAGGCTTACCAGGGAATCAGCCCCTCTCCACCACACCTGCCTTTTACCTTTATTTTAGCCATTGATTTAGCAATTTTTAGAGACTAGTGAAATGTTAACTGGCCGATTTTAAGTCTCACAAAACCTCTAAAGGATAAAATGCATAGAGGGATACAGGTGGCTCTTTAATAAGTTAAAAACAATATATTTGACTTTTTTCCTTACATTCATTAAAGGACAGTATTGAATTGGGGAAATAAGAGAACTTTTTAAAAGGCTCTAGTTATGAGATAGCAGGAGACAAATGACACAAAAGAAGGATGGAAGACATTGAAGTTAAGTGAGCTCCTATCCAATTATTGAATAGTTGAGTCCTTTGGTAATGTCATATAGCCTAATTGATCCTCAGCTTTCATAATAATTATGATGTGTTTGTTTTGCTTTTTAGAGGCATGAATACAATAATGTATGCAAAAAAATTCAAAGACACCTGAAAAATAGTAAGTGCTAAAATAATGTAAGTTTTTAAATTCCCACTCCTTCAACATAGACCCAATAAGTAGAAAAAGATTTAGATAAAAAAGAGTTAGATAGTACATCCTATATACCCCCCCATATGAACCAGTTATACTTCATCCCTCCTCTTCATGATGCTTTGTTTACCTTTCATAAAACTTATTTACATCTCTGCTACAAATCATTTCACTAATTGTCATTTCTACATATCTAGAGGCAGAACTCTTATATCTACAATTTTCAGCACAATTATTTTTCCATAAACATTCAAAAAAAATGAAGCAAATGTCAGAGAATATTTACTACCACTTGTTCTTATTATGCTAAACAACCATGGACACTTTATTTTCACATTTTATCTTATTTTTTAACTTGAAAATTGTTCCAGATTATCTTTTAAAAATTAACTGAAGAAACTAAAAGTGCTTGTACATCCATCTTTGCCTACCACTGTACTTTTAAAGGTTGGAGTTAGAAGAAAATGGTGATAGAGTAGATATAGTTAACCTTAAATCACTGAGTCTGATTAATTAAATATACTTTTATAATTTTAATAAATCAGAGAAAAAAATACCAATATAAAGTCAGAAAACAAATGTAATTTTTCTATGTCAATGACAATTTTTTTTTTTTTTTTTTTGAGACAGAGTCTCGTTTGTTGCCCAGCCTAGAGTGAGTGCCATGGCGTCAGCCTAGCTCACAGCAACCTCAAACTCCTGGGCTCAAGCAATCCTACTGCCTCAGCCTTCCGAGTAGCTGGGACTACAGGCATGCGCCACCATGCCTGGCTAATTTTTCCTATATATATTAGTTGGCCAATTAATTTCTTTCTATTTATAGTAGAGATGGGGTCTCACTCTTGCTCAGGCTGGTTTCGAACTCCTGACCTCCAGCGATCTGCCCACCTCAGCCTCCCAGAGTGCTAGGATTACAGGCGTGAGCCGCCGCGCCCGACCTCAATGACAAATTTAATATTGTGGCTTTCAGGCAAACACAGAAATCAAATTTCTTAATTCAATGTTAAGTTATAGATAGTAAAGAACAGATTCTGAAAATATTAAGAAAATTATACATATTTTAGATTAACTATTTTCCACAGAATATACTGTGAACAGTTATTTAATTCTCAAAAGCAATGCTTCTAAAAGTTTTATAAAGTAATTTTGATAAAATCAGCCCAAAAGAACCATATGAGTGCTACAATAATTTCCATTTATTGCTGTTAGCCACAACATTTTGTGATAATTTTCCAAGACTTTATGAATTCCAAAATGTATACCCTTTGAACTGAATTTAAATCAGGAATAATCACGCTGATAACTTACAACTCTATAACTCAAATCCTATCTCTATGCTAACTTGGAAAATTTGACCAAAATTTAACTATCTTTGCCATCTATTATGTTACAATTTGTTAATAATAGACATAATATTCAAGAAAAAGTAATTACTGTAATTTAATGCCAAGTTTGTTCTCATTTTTTATAGCAAAAGTAATATAAAGGACATCAAAATATATTTTCTCCAAAACTATATTCCTCACATTCAATAACAGACCCTTCACAATCTAGTGTAAATTTATGTTTTTAGATTGAGCAATTATTTGTTGCTAAAATTAAAAATATATGCATATTTGGACAACATAGTTTTCACTTTTAACTCAGCATCTCATTGAAAATAAATTGTTTTAATAGAAAAATATGATACAGATTACATGAGAGCCCTGCAAAATAATAAGAACAAACACAGAAGGATTCTTAAGAGGAAAATAAACAGGAAAAGCAAATTCTTATATATCAAAATTTTATCTACATCTAGCTGTGCCTTTCCACCCTCTACCACCAGAAGGGACTGCAATCAGACCCTGTCTTTACTAATGCTTTTTCTTAGGCTATGTACCAACACAGCAATTTCTGAGAAAATAGCTTGTTTATAGGAGCAGAAATGAGAGATTGATGGAGTAATAGAGGAAAGGAGGGGAAGCTAATGAATTGGTGCATTGTTGACTTAGCTACCACTGAGTATGATTGGTTCTCAATACTGCTGGGACCTGTCAGAAGCCTTAGGAATAGTATCTCAGAACCATGGCTCCCCAGTGATGAAAAAGGGAAACATTTATTTGTCACCCACTTTCCTCATGCATAAAGGATTGTTCTATGGGACATTAACATTTTAGTACTTCCAAGTTGTGCATGTGTAAAAGACATAAATGTCCCACAAGATCTCTTGCTATGGTATCGGAGAAGAACCAAGGCAAGAAGGAAGAGGTGCGGAGTATGTGCTTGGTATGAGAAACTCTCAGATTTTACCCACTCAAAATTAGTTGCCACAGCTTTGCTGCTGGTAATGAGATGAGTCCAAGAGGATTTGAAGTGCTTTAAGGAGGTATTTTCTTCAGTATACCCCGTGCCTCACTTAGAAATGTACTGTGCTCTCCACAAACCACAATTCACCCTATATCCCCTTTAGCAGACCTGAAATCTATGATGTTTTCGTAAATACGATTACTGTGACAAATTCTAATTTCTGTTCCTGCAGCCTACCCTGAATCCTTGACTGATATTTCACCAATAACTTTGTTCTTCACAGTGTGTTCTCGGTTTTTTGACCTCTATTTCCTATATCAGCTAGTTAAGTGTTTTTGTCTGGTAATGTGAGTCAAAAAATCTTCTCAATTACCTTGCTTTTTGGGGGCCATGGTTGCTACAAGTACAGGCCAATAGGAGTCATGTTGAATGGGGCCCATTTCACAGCCATTTCTTGCTTCCTAGATGAATGTATTTTTTAGGATGTAGTACAATGTATTACTTTCTGTCCCCCCAAGGAGAATATAGTTAACTCTTCAATTATCCTACATATATCTAGAATCATATACCTATAATCTAAGAAGACAGTAACTAAAATACTACTTTAAGAAAACAAATGGAAGTTATAAGACATTTCTTTAGTACATAGTAATTTGGTATGATATTTTCTTAGCCAATAGGAAGAATCGTTCAACTAAAAGTTAGTAGATGAGCTTCTAAAAATGGTATTAACAAATTGGTTTATTACCCTATATAAATACATTAGAAAGAGCCTCAAAGCAAAGAACAGGGGTTTTATAATTCATGTAAGGGAAATTTATATTTTTCAACGCTTCTACATTACTACTCTGATTAAATGATTTGTTTTTGTTCTTGTTGTTTTCCCTTTCAGAATACAATTAGATACACTAAAGGCATATAAGAATATCTTCTGATTTCATGGAAATTTTGTCATAATTATTGGGTGAGCTAAAACAACATTAAACTTGTTAATTGATTTTTGCTATCCCATAGGATTATCATTTATCCTAATTTAGTAAAGACACCAGGTGGCTTTATTTCATTTATTAGAAATGGATGTTATTCACTCTTCTGTGATGTACCTGGGGCATTGAGCTTTGGAATAAGGTTTGTGAATTGAATTATAATCACAATATAATTGTTCTCCAGTATACCTTCTTAGGAGTATAATTTATTTCCTATAATAAATAACATGAAAACATATTTTTATATAGAAACTTCCTTTTAAGGATAATCAAAATAACATGATTGAAATGCCTACTATGTGACATGGACTGACCTAGATTCTGGGAGAAAACAATGACTGCAACTTGGTCTTTTGTCCTGTCTAGAAAAAAATTTCAATTCTTTTTGTAAACTTACTAGCATCTTTGCACTACAATTTTATGACATTATAACATACCATTTTATTTTGTTTTCTGTAACACATGTTGAATTTGAGATTAGTATGCTAGATTTACTAATTTTTAATAATGATATTTTCTCCTAGACATGTGCAACCAAAACAAGCATCATTTTATCTGTTCTGTAGCCACATCCAAATAAATAGCAAGCTCTGTCCATCTGTCTCTATTTGTGCCTTTGAATCAATTGTGTTGATTTTATCCTCCTTCTTATCAGGCTAGTGCAGGTCCTCATGCTTTGTAGCAGGCCATCAGTGTCCGCTTTAGGAAAACATTCTCTATTTTCTCCCTAATGCACATCATGGCCATCCTAGTTTTCCTGGAACACTCCTAGTTTTGCCTGTTGAAATTATTGAGAGAGAAGTCCCTTTCACTCTCAAAAAATGATCCAATTAGGGGTTAAGTTGGAAGTCCATCTCACCTGGAATGATATTATAGTCAAGTGGGTAACTTTATCCTTTTCAAAGTTTTTCAACAACTAAGACAAAGAATCTTATGCAGGATACAAAGTCTTCTATAATTTTACCACAATCTACCTTTTTAAAACTTTATTTAATATGTATTCTAAATTTTAAACCTACCTAAGTCATTCTTCATCTTTAATGATTTTGATGGTTGACTCAAATTTCTTGATTTTAAGCTGTCTTTCCTGATCACTTCCATATTTACTTTGAACCACAGTGAATATTCTTTTGTCACTCATCTACTACTTGGTAGCAATCATGATATTCCCTTCTAGTAAAGTTAGTTCTAATAACAGCATTTGGCTACCTCACATGTTCTGATAGGTGACATTATTGAGTAGTGTTTAATAGTGTGGACTCTAGTGTCATAATGGCCTAAGTTTGAATACTAGATATTCAATGTGTTCTAACACTTAAGCTCTTTATTTCCTTTTATTATAAGACATTTTCAAAGCAATAAAACGTTATTTATTAAATAGGAAAAGGGTTAGGGAACAGAAAGAAATGCTAGAAACCAAACAACATTGGATAATACTTTAAAAAATACTACCCACTCCCAATACCACTGTTCTCCTTCTATGGTCTTACCTTCAGGCAATTTGCCATCTAATGTATAAGAGAAGCATGTACACAGATTAATTTCAGTGTGATATCTCCAACCTGGGTAGAGTGGCATTTGATTGGGTGGTGCCCATTTCATATCAGCCAGAGACAAAACAACCCCTTGTTTACCCCACCTTGCCTTTTGGTTTGTGCCCATGCCTGGATACAAGGAAAAATAAATTCAGTGTAATAGGAGCTATAATAAAGCAAAGTACAGGTAAAATAAAGGGCAGGTATTAGGACTCAGGCATCTTTCTATATCTCAAACCTAAGATAATAGCTGAAAAAATAATGTTATGCATAAATATTTGATGGGTAAATTAATCGAATGAGTTGACTTTGATGAATAATTAATGTAAATAATATTTTTTTACTTTATGTCAGATATTTCTGTTTTAATATCTCAAACATTTTAATGATGATAAATGGAGTTATGGAGTACTCTACAACTTATAAAGCAGGATTACTATTTATTTTCCAATTCATTATCAGATTCATTATTTTAGTATTTTAATTTATTTCAACCAGGCTGGATAAGCTAATAAATAGTCTAAACAGCACCAATTTAATGCATACAGATAAAAATAACCTTTGTAATAAAATCTCAAAATATTTATCCAAAATATTTGATGAGTTAATTATTGAAAATTACTATACCATATGTAAATAACTATACATCATGAGCCAATCCCACAAACTCACATATCTTTGCAAAAGAGTCTTTTTTTCCTGAGACATCAATATATGTGGTAATTTTGATGTAAGCATCTTAAAATTTCTGTCATATAGATCTGTGGCTCCCAGCCCCCAGGCTGCCTCCCACTGCCCCTGTATTGTCCATGGAAAAACTGTCTTCCCTGAAACTGGTCCCAGGTGCCAAAAATGTTGGGGACTGCTGATCTAGATGATATACTTTGGATTTCTTAATCATTTCTGAACAAAAATTATTTGGTAATAGTTCAAAAGAAATAGTTTCCTTACAAGAAATGAAACAAACATCTACAAAGTTTAAGAAAATAAAACAGTCTGAAAGTATAAGTCTTTTTATTCGTGAGCCTGTCAAGAATTCTCCTTGTCCCATTTTACTTGTTTGGTTCTTTTTACATCACTCTATATTTATACAAAGCAACATCTGTACATTTAAGAGACACAATTCAAAAATGTCAAAGGAAAAACTCCCTGACAATTTAAAAGTGTCCCAGAAGGAAAAATTTGAAATGTTATCTTTGATCTCTTCCTAAAAGCAATTTTTTAACTGACTTTTTTCTTTGAAGTGCTTCTTCTCAGGTCCCAAATGAAATAATATTTGCAGATAAAGCAAGGTAGGGAAAAATACAAAGTGAGTAGAAATATATTAATGCAAATTTAGGAATAACAAACACATGGACATACACACTAGTCCTGTCATGTACATTTAGGAGACAGTTTGGTAGTTACTATAAGCCCTGGCAGGTGTTTATTAAAGGTATTTTGAAAGCCTATTTAAAAAATGAGAAAGGAATAGCAAAAGAGTCAAGAGTCCAAGTCATGTCAGATTAAAGGATGAAGTTCCCCACAAAGCTCTTCAGCTTCCTATGTGGGTGTTTGGAAGTCAATCACGCAGGGGGTTAGTGAGTTCAACTCAGATCTATATAGGCCATTAAATAGAAACTGGTCAGAAAAGCAAATATCTGGGTAAGCAGGTTTATCAGCATTCAAGGCAGATAAGAGGCAGCTGTGAGTTTGACTAGGAAAAAAAAAACAGGGAAAGTACAGATGTAATCGGGATCACAAAAATAGAAACTCCCGACAGCATGAGAAAATCAGGCACCAGGATTACCTATGCCAGTGAGCAATGAGAATGATGGGTGTAAAAGAGTGCAGGAAACATAATAAAAAAAACCCTGTGAACACAGTACTTTCAGCAAGGCTTGATTCAATGAGGTGGTTTTCTGCTTTCTGCCCTGGTTTATGGTCTGAAGAGCTGTTATTATATGACCAGCGGCAGGATATATCCAGATGAAAAGGATCAGGTGAAGTTTGAGTTTCACCATATATATAAGTTTCACCTGCCTCAGCTAATTTCTTGATTTATTTGTAGATGTGTATTTCTTGAATGAGGTTCCCATCTCTTCTCTTTGATACTGAAGTAATCAATATAAACAAAAAGCAATTTGGGTTCTGTAAAGATATTTTAATTACTTAACCAAATTAAAAAAATACATCCATATGTTCAAATATTTAATAACTTTATTTCATTGCTTAGTGCAGCAGAGGGTATGCTAGGTACTCACTAAACATTGTGTAATCCCCTCCCCCATCCTCCTGGGCACACAGCAAGATTACATTTCTTGGTTTCTTTCAATTAGATATGTCCAGATTTCTGAGCCCTAGGCAATGAAATATGAGTGAAAATTATGTGTCTTTTTCAGATCACGCTTTATACAGTGGCTATGCTTCCTCCATGTTCTTTCCACTCCTCTTCCAGCCGGATGAAAACTACATATAAGACTGTAAATTGACACTGTACAATGAGATAGCCACTAACCACCTGTGACTACTTATATTTAAAGTAATTAAAATTAAATTCAATTTTAATTCAGTTTCTCAGTCATACTAGCCTCATTTTAGATGCTCAGTAGCCACATATGTAGTGGTTATTACCATTATAAAACAAAGAACTAAATAAGACCCATCATTGGATCTAGCAATCCCACTATCTAAAGGAAAATAAGTCATTTTTATCAAAAAAGCACCTGCACCAGAATGTTTATCACAGCACAATTCACAATTGCAAAGATACAGAATCAACCCAAGTGCCCATCTGAGTGGATAAAGAAAACATGGGAGTAACTACACATCATCAGGGAAATGCAAATCAAAACTACAATGAGATATCACTTAACTCCAGTGAGAATAGCCTTTATCAAAAAGTCTCCAAATAACAAATGCTGGCATGGATGTGGAGAGAGAGGAACACTCCTACACTGCTGGTGGGACTGCAAACTAGTCCAACCTCTGTGGAAAGCAATATGGAGATACCTTAAAGCGATACAAGTGAATCTACCATTTGATCCAGCAATCCCATTGCTGGGCATCTACCCAAAAGATCCAATGACACTCTACAAAAAAGACACCTGCACTCGAATGTTTATAGCAGCACAATTCATAATTGCAAGGCTGTGGAAACAGCCCCCAAGTGTCCATCAATCCAAGAATGGATTAATAAAATGCGGTATATGTATACCATGGAGTACTATTCAGCTCTAAGAAACAATGGTGATATAGTACATCTTATATTTTCCTGGTTAGAGCTGGAACCCATATTACTAAGTGAAGTATCCCAAGAATGGAAAAACAAGCACCACATATACTCACCAGCAAACTGGTATTAGCTGAGTAGCACCTAAGTGGACACATAGGTACTACAGTAATAGGGTATTGGGGAGGGGGGAGGGGAGAAGGGGACAGGCATATACATACATAATGAGTGATATGTGCACCATCTGGGGGATGGTCATGCTGGAGAATCAGACTTGTGGGGGGAGGGGGGAAAGGGCATTTATTGAAACCTTAAAATGTGTACCCCCATAATACGCCGAAATAGAAATAAAAAAAAAAGAAAACATGGGGTACATACACACACACACACACACACACCATGGAGTAATAGTCCTAAAAAATGAAATAATGTCTTTTGTAGCAACTTGAGTGGAACTGGAGACCACTATCTAGACTCACAGGGGTCCTCAAACTACGGCCCGCGGGGCCACATGCAGCCCGCCGAGGACATTTATCTGGCCCACCAGAGTGTTTTTGCAGCCGCTGCCTGTCCTGCTTAGCAGCCAACTCATCCTGAGCCCACAGTGCGCATGTGTGGAATGTACACCGCACTCTCCAATGGCCCTCCAACGGTCTGAGGGACAGTGAACTGGCCCCCTGTTTTAAAAGTTTGAGGACCCCTGAATTCTAGAGTGATGTATATGAGGAATGGAAAAACAAATGCCACATGTTCTCACTTTTAAATGAGAGTTAAACAATAAGCATATATGGTCATAAAGTGGTACAATGGATATTCAAAACTAAGAAAGGTGAGGGTTGGAAGAGGGTGACAGATGATAAAAAACCACCACCCACTGAGTTCATTGTACACTATTCTGTTGATGAGCACACTAAAAGCCCTGACTTCAGCATTACACAATTCATCATGTAACAAAAATACTCTACCTACTAAATCTATTAAAGTTTTTAAAAATATTCTGCTAAAAGAAAAAAATAAAAACATCATTGTAGAAAGTTCTACTGGCAGTACTACCTGGATGAAGGGGAAGCAGAAATATAAAAATAGTCTGAGTGCCTGAATCACCAGAAGGAAAGTCATATACAAACTACTACGATCTATTTGGGACTCTTTAGTGAGTGAAAAATAAAGTTCCCCTGTTTTTGAGACATTCTACTATCTGGGGTTTATATCATTGCAGCTGCTAATTATCCTAAGCAGTACAATTAATAAACTATGTTCATGGAAAATGGAGTTCCAATTAACCCAAAGGGTAACAGTACATCTCCAGATACAAGCCTGGGTTGGCAACCAGGGAACAGGATAGTATTTAATTTTCATGACAGACAATGTATGACACTCTGGTAGATGAAGGCCTTTCTAACCAGTGTAACTTCAGCTTCCATGTGGGATAGATATCGAGTAAGTTAAGGCAGTTCAGAATTTGAGTGCAATTAGAAATTTATTTCTCTTACACAGAATAAGAGTTTTTCATAATTAATGTGGGAAGCTGCTGCTTCATCTACAGGCTGCTGTCTACTTCAAGATAGAAATTGATGCTATATAATTTCTTCAAGACAGTAAGCAATAGATTTATACCCCCAAAATCTAGGAAATGTTAAAGGAAGAGAACATCTAAACATTCTCTGAGATGTATCAAATTAATTCAATGAAAGAGCTTAGACAAGGATCTTGACTATTTATTAGAAAAGCTCTCTGACATTTGCCAAGGGAGTACATTTCATGTTGGCATTCTTTGTCCTGGGTATTGAAATTATAGTTTGGTCTTTGGCCAACAACAGAGAAGACTGCTTATGTGAAGTAATGCCGCAAAGATACAAACTACCCCTCATCTTATTCTTATTCGTACACACACACAAAAAAAAGATAGTGCATAGAAGAAGCAGTAAAAAGAATGTGAAAAAGTGCATCTTTTTTATTGTACTGGAAGAAAAAAATTCAATTGAGGTATAAATCTTCAGAGGATGAAAAATAACAGATTTTATTCAGACAGAGTGAATTATTTTTTTTTCAGAGTTTACTGCAAGGAAAGTAATAAAAAAATGTGAAGAGGCTTTCATGTGATCTTATGAAATAGGGAAAAAATCACTCTTGAACCTCTAAGCAGTGATATGCAGAAGAGTAATTTATTCTATGAGCCTTTTACTTTAGGCCAGAAGGTACACTTGTAATAGCTGCTTCATCTTAACCTCAGGATTTTGCAGCTCATGGACTTTTGTATTGACATTAATGAACATCCTAGGCAAGGTAAAATACTCATCAACACAGAGACATCTTGGTTTTTTAGAAAATGAACAAGGAGAGCTCTCTGGATGAGAATTAACTGTGGGTGCCTTGAGAATTAACTGCTGTAATGGTGAGTCTTAATTGATTGGGGGAAAAAATATTTTGCAGGTGATGATGTGGGAAATTACCATACTATATCAAGTCATCTCTAAATTTCATTATTCTTTTTTTTTCACTTGTTGTCACTTAAGCAATGAGTGATGAATACTATAGTACATTGGTAATTAGAAAGCAGAAACCTTGGGACAGAATCCAGTTCATTAGCAAAGTAACTATTTCTTAACAGAGATAATACTGCAAAGAAGTGTAATTAATAGTACTAAAATAACTGACAATAAGAATCAGAATTTTCTGAGAATAATACATACACTAGTAATCGGTACTTTTTGCCCTTTCATAGGTAGGTGCTATCTACAATGTGTAGCATACTAACTACTCTGCCCCTAACTCTAACTGCTTATATGCCTGAATAAAGGTATGAAACAAGACATTGAATTAGCACTTTGTTTCTTAATGACCTCAGTGCCAAGTACACACACTTGTTTGGCAGATTCAGTGGGTAGCAAAAATTGAGCAGCTTTGGCCCTTCATGGGCCATATATCTTTCTAGACCATGAGCCTGATAATGCCAATATATATTTTACCATGAATATTAAAGAAACAGAATTTTTCCCTGCATCTATAAGGGTAGAGCAACACTAAATGATCCATGTTAAACAACTATGTGCTTAAGTAAAATTATTACCTCCAGCCATAGGAGTACAACAACAATAAATGATCCATGTTACCCAGCTATACTTGCTGTGGCCAGAATTGGACAAAAAGATCATGTTCTGCCATGTTGTCTGCCAGAATCCTATTGCATGAATCCTATTGCAGAATGTATATGTTAGACAAATGGTTACTAATGAATCCTATTGTAGAATGTGTGCTGGACAAGTGGTTACAATTAATATCAGAGGTTGAGAAAAAAGGATTCAGAAAAGTATGCTGAAAATTTACATAGCAACAAAAGTAGAGCATAAGTCAGTGTTTTTGACATTCTGTATTGTAAAATTCCATTTGGATTTTAGGAATAAAATGGTGGTGTTTGGTAGGATAAAATATTATTGTCATGAACTTGTCATAAAAGGAGACCAGAAATGGTGCTATTCTATTATTTCTCTTTGCTGTTTTGTGAATATAATTTCAATATAAATATCTTGAGACATTCAGCCCTCTCTCTACACCATTCCCATGGAATAATAAACCTCCATAGTTGAACACCTCTGCATCTGTGTGATGGATATCATTTAATTAAAGCAGGGACCAGATTTCTATAGGAAGATGCAAATTTTTCAAGCAACATGGCATTACTTGCTTTCATAGATACAATTTAGGTCCTTGTTATTTGGAAAACAACAATTCTTAAGTGAGCGTTATTTAAAAAGTTGGGAAAAGATTGACCTGTAAGGCAATTGATTATGTAAATTTCTACAGCTTTGGATAAACTGGGCTCATTTCTTGAAGATTATCATAATAAGAAGCTTCCTTGAAACTATTAGTATTGCTTACTTTAAAGCCTGGCTTTCTGAAAAGCTGGTCATCAGATCCTGTTTGTTGTTCTTGTCTAGATGACATTTCTCCACTATGACCTTGCCCTGCAATAAACACAGCTGTAGTAGTTGAATGTAAATTTGTTCATAGCCAGCTCTAATCTGGCTGTACTTTGTCTCTGAATTGGCTGATTATTAGATGCTTTTCCCCAAATCTTCATTTTCCTGAGCCATCCAAATGCAAATAAAAGAATAACAAGAGTTTGCATACTGGGAGGCCGGCGGATTGCTTGAGGTCAGGAGTTCGAAACCAGCCTGAGCAAGAGTGAGACCCTGTCTCTACAATAAATCGAAAGAAATTCATTGGCCAACTTATATATATAGAAAAAATTAGCCAGGCATGGTGGTACATGCCTGTAGTCCCAGCTACTCAGGAGGCTGAGGCAGGAGGATTGCTTGAGCCCAGGAGTTTGAGGTTGCTGTGAGCTAGGCTGACGCCATGGCACTCACCCTAGCCTGGGCAACAAAGTGAGATTCTGTCTCCAAAAAAAAGAAGAGTTTGCATACACACACACACACCATAAAAATGTGGAATGCAGGCTATATTATTATTTTATGTATATTACAGGCATGAGACACAAATTCCTATATCTATTGTATAGTTCATTGGAATCTGGCAAGATTAGGGGTTAGGTCTAAATTTCTGAAGCATAATCTACTGAAATATTTATACAGCTGTTAACTCTACAAGTCTCTCACTTGAACTGAATGGATCATACTGTATGTTTTTTTTAAGTAATGTTGTATGCTATGATTCCCCTTGTAACCTAGTAGAATAAGATTAGATATAGGAGCCATAGAAAAGAATGCCATAATCCTGAACCCAGAATTTCACCTATCTAGTTTTAAGGATGTTGAGAGGAAAAGCCCAATGGGAGATTTTTACTTTGAATGGTTTTGAAAAAGGTATCCTTGTTGAAATGAATTTTGACTAATAGCATCTGGGAAAAAATGTATATTTGTACTTAAGATTATCCTCCTATTTTAGCAAAAAATAAATAAAAAACAATACACTTCATTACTTGCAATTTTTTTTCTTCCCTCAGCTGGTTAAAGTGCTATAATTATGCTTTCTTTGAAATTCTCAGAGCAAATTCACTTGAGTTCATAGTCCTTTCCCTGGATATTGCAGTAAATGCCCAGTAAAACCAGTAAGTTTGCTTTCAATTAAATCATATTTAATTTAATTTTAGCTCAACTGAAGGAAGGTTTGACTCTCTGTTCAGGAGCTTTTGGACTCTCCTATAAAGGACATCTCTTAGCACAGGGTAAACTCACTTTTTCAGTCCTTCACTTCTAACTTGTGCCTATATTTGTATGGGAACATGTTTGATTCACTCTGTAATCTTTCTGCATTACATACATTGCACATTTTTGGAAACCAAATTCATGAAACCCACCATACAGAGAATTTTAATATCTTATGGATATAACCTGAGTGAAAAATAAAAATACACTTTTTTTCTTTTTTTTTCTGCTTGAATAGGCTTTTCCCCCCATTTTTTTTATATCAGCATATTATGGGGGTACAAATGTTAAGGTTACATATATTGCCCATGTCCCCCCTGTCCCTCTTGAAAAAATACACTTTTCTGATCTATGAAGCGAGCACTAAGCTACTTGGAAGAATCTAGCCTAGCATCCATGAGATAGTGTAAATCTATAGCCAAAATGGTACAGATCTTCACTAGAGAAAGGGAAAGTCTTTTACTCCATTTTCCTTTCATTGTCCTACATGACAGTCTTATTTTTTATCAGCAATATGAAAAAAAGGGTCTGACAGTATCAATAAATGTGAAGAACATAGTGAGAAGAATTAAGAATTAAGCAGCTCCCATCAATGCAGAGTCCATGGTACTAAGTTTTCCTTACCTCCTACAAAGTTTCCAAGTGTTCACAGGGCTTGAGTTCTCTCTTATTATTATACCTCTGCTTCCATATTCACTATCCATATTAGAACTAATGAAATCATGTTGGTTCAATAAAAGAATTAGCAAATATTCACTTTTTTGCCTACACTCCTACAGATCTTACTAAATGTCCAAAAAGGGTTTTAGTTTTCTCGATTAGGGGAATTAAGCCATTTAATAAAAAGAAAGACGTTGTTAGGGCTTGTGATTCAAACATTTCCCCCATTGCTCCCTGTTCTGGTTACACACCAAAATCTCATGGTGAGTTTTGTGAATTTACAAATTCCACATCTCACATCCAGTGATATCAATTAGCAAATGAAGAAATATATAAATTGATGATATTACATATAATTTTAGTGTATGAAAACATATTTTCTATTTAGAAATATTTTTTGAGAAAGGATTTTTTTGTTTGTTTTCTCCTAGAAGAATTTATTATCAGCCCAAGTACATTATTTTAATAGATGTACACGTAAAACACAATTTTGGGAATTTTAACAATTTTTTCTATATCTTAGATGTAATATTGGTGAAGTCAAGGGTCAGTAATGCATGTACTATGAATACTCTAAATTTTAAGCCACAAAATATAGAATCTAATTCCTGCTAAAGTATATCAGCTTTTTTAAATTTTATTTTATTACTTCATATTATGGGGGTACAAATATTGTTAGGGTTACATATCTTGCCCCTGCCCCCCTGGCCCCACCCCGCTATGCCAGAGCTTCTAGCGTGTCCAGCCTCCAAGTGGTGCGCACCCACCGTTTTTTCCATGAGCTGTTAAATTTTCTCTATAAAGTTTGACACATTTTTCTTAAGAGTATTAATTTGAAAAATGTAACCTTAGCAAAAAAAGATGTCATTTTTTTCCCTTGAATGTTTCTTTTGATATCTATATTCCTTATGTTTTTTGTTTATTGCTGTGATTAGTATTCAATTAAAAGGGGTAATTGTCATGGCTGTATAGCTTCTAATTTTAAAAGTTAATATGATCAGCATATAGGAAAATGTTGAATGTTTTTATTTTTATGTTTTTACAATTAAAGATATTCCATTTATGATTTTTAATTTTTTTTTTGTTTTTGTTTTTTTTTTTTGTTGTTGTTGTTGTTTTTTTTTTTTTATTTTGGCATATTATGGGGGTACAGATTTTAAGGTTTCAATAAATGCCCATTTCCCCCCCTGCCCCCAAAAGTCTGAGTCTCCATCATGACCATATTTTTAATCTATTTTTTCTGCATCTGTTGAAATTACACTATTACTATTCTCTTTTAATGTGATAATGTAGTAACTGATTTTATATGAGTACCATCCTGTATCTCTAGGATAAATCTAATTTGGATACCATGTATCTTCAATATATGATGCTGGGTTGTATCTTATAATTTAAGATTTGTCTTACATTATTCTCTTCTTGGTATTTTAAGTTTTAGGTTTGAATAGCCTCAGACAATTATTCGGGAGAATGTGCTATTTTTATATCCTCTAGGGGAAAAATGTTTGAGATTGAAAACATCAATTCCTTGAAAAGATATTTTAAAATGCTTCTTTCTATCTGGTGGGCTTTTTGGTTTTCCTTGAGTTGATTGGCAAATGTTATTGTTTTAAATTTTATACTCTTGTCTAAATTTCAAACATTTGATCTTATTTTTAATGGTTTTGATTAATTCTTCTCTTTAATTATTTTGTTTCCTTTACTGTGCAGAATCTTTTTAGTTTAATGTATTCCCACTTGTCTTTCTTTTTGTTGTCTGTGCTTTGGAGGTCTTAGTCTAGATCAATATAGTGAAACATTTCTCTTGTTTTTATCTCTACTAGTTTTATAGCTTTAGGTCTTATATTTAAGTCTTTAATACATCTTGAGTTGATTTTTACATATGGTAAAAGGGGTCCCATTTCATTCTTCTGCATATGGATTTGAAATTTTCCCAGCAACATTTATTGAAGAGGATCTCCTTTCCCCAATGTTTGTTTGTGGCATCTTTATAAAAAAATCAATTGACTATAAATACATGAATTTATTTCTGTGTTCTCTATTCTGTTCCTTTGGTCTATGTGTCTGTTTTTACATCATTGTCATGGTGTTTTGGTTACTATAGCCATTTTGAAGTCAGGTAGTGTGATAACTTCTAGTTTTGTTCCTTTTGCTCAACAAAGTAAAGAGATAATTTGTTGCATGTGGTATGAGAACATATTATATATAATTTCTATTTTTATTGTTTTGTATCTTATTATTTTATTGTGATAAATATATTCAACATAAAATTTGACATTTCAACTATTGTAAAATGTGTAATTCAGTAAAATTAGTTACATTCACAATGTTGTGCAACTATCATTATTATTATTCCTTTATTATAAAACTAAAAAATAAATAGCAAAAATATAGCTATAAAAATCTGAAAATATTTGTATTGTAATTAAACAGTACAATAATGAAAATTACATAGGTCAAATAATATGTCCCAAGATAAGATAATTTTATACTTAATCAAAATTAAATAAAACTCATCAAAAATTTTGAATGCAGCAAAGGTAGTACTTAGAGAGAAATTTATAGCACTGAATATGTATACCAGAATAGAAGAAAGGACCAAAATCAATCATTCCAGTTTCTATCATAGGAAACTACATATAGAAGAGAAATATAATCCTAAGCAAATGGAAGATAAAAAAATAATAAAAACTGGAACAGAAATTAAAATCAAGAAAACAATAGAAAAAATAAGAAAGTGGTTCTTTGAAAGAATTAGTAAAATTTGTTAAGACTGTATCCAGGCTAAACATGAATAAAAGAGAGAGAAGACATAAATTTCCAACATTAGAAATGAAAGAGGGATCATCACTATTGAATCAATGGATATCAAAATGATAATAAACATTATGAACAACTTTATGCCCACAAACTGGATGACTTAGATGAAATGAACTAATTCCTTGCAACATACAAACTACCAAAACTCACACAGGTGAAATAGATACCCTGAATAAGCCTATATCTATTTTATAAAATGGAATTAATAATTAATAACTTATCAACAAAGAAAACACCAGCTCATATGGGTACAATAGTGAATACAACCAAACATTTAAGAAATAAATCATAACAATTCTCCACATTCCTAGCATAAAATAGCAGACTGAACACTTCCTGACTTATTCTACAAGTCCAATATTCATCTCAAACCAAATATAGACCTCAGAAGTAAATATTATTCCTTTAATCTAGAATAAAAAATATCTTCAACAAAATGTTAGAAAATTAAATCTAACAGCATAACACATAAAAGTAAGTATACATTCTGGCTCAGTGCAACTTATTATAGTTATGCAATACTTGTTCAACATTTGAATATGAATTAATGTAATAAATAATATCAAAAAGCTAAGGAAGAAATATCATTTGATCATATCAGTAGATACAGAAAAAGAATTTGACAAAATCCATCAAAAAATATCAGCAAATTAGGAATACAAGGAAACTTCCTCAATAAATATTTATAAAAATCCTACAACTGATATCATACTTAATGGTGAGAAACTGCATACTTTCCTCCAATATAGGAAATAAAAAATGTCCCCGTTCATCTCACCTATTCAATATCATACTAGCAGTCTAGCTGATGCATAAGATAAGAAGAAATAGAAGTCATACAGATTGAAAAAAACAATTATTCTTCATAGTTAACATGATTTTCTATGAAAACATTTCAAAGGACCAACAAAAAAACCTCAAGGAACTTATAAGCAATTTTGCAAGATAAGAGAATAGATGGTTAGTAAACAAGTCAATTGCTCTATGTACTATACTTTACAACTGCAATTTGAAATTAAAAACACAATAGCATTTACATTAGAATTAAGAATGCAAAATGCTGAAGTATAAATCTAGAAAAATATCTATAGGATCTATATACAGAAAATTAAAAAACTATGATAAAATGGTAATAAAACCTAAATAAATATAAGAGACATTCTATGTTCATAAATAGGCAGCCTTGATATTTTTAATGTCATTTCTTCCCAATTTGATATAGATTCAATGCAATATTAATCACACTATAAGGAAGTTATGTGGATATCCACAAATTGATCCTAAAGTAGACTCAAAATAGCCACACAACACTGAAAAGAAAAAAGTTCTGACAATACCAATGTCAAGGCTTGATATGAAAAGTTGTAGTAATCAGTACAGCATATTATTGATGAAATATACACATATGAAATGGAATAACAAGTCCATAAATAGACCCGCACATATAATGAACTGATCCTTTACAAAAGAAGAAAGACAATTCAATGGAGACAGGATAGGGTTAAAAATAAATGGGACTTTAAAAAATTGGTTATTTATATCTCCCCAGAAAGTGAACCTAGACAAATACCTTACACTTTTCACAAAAATTAACCCAAATTGATTATAGACTTACATGTAAAATTCAAAGTTATTGAACTTTTAGAAGATGGATGACACAGGAGACACTATAGGTAGCCTTGAACTTTAGTAATAGTTTTAAGATACAATACCAAAGGATGATCCATGAAAAAAAGTGATAAGTTAGATTTTATTAAGTTAAGAATCTGTGTTATGCAAAAGGTACTTTGAAGAGGGTGAAAAGACAAGCAACCAACTGGGAGAAAATATTTTCCACACACATAAAGAACTTGTTTCCAAAATATATAAAGAACTCTTAAACCTCAACAATTAAAAAAAAAAAAGAACCCAGTTAAAATATGGGCAAAAGGTTGTAACAAATGCCTCACCAAAGAAGACATACAAATTTCAAATGATCATAAAAAAGATGTTCAAATTCATACATCAATAGGAAATTATAAATTAAAACAATGGCATACCAATATATACCCATCAAAATGGCAAAAATAAAGAAAATAACAATATCAAATTCTGGTAAGGTTATGGAGTAGCCAATTCATGGCTGATGGGAATGCAGGTGGTACAGCCACTTTAGAAGACAGATTGGCATTTTCTTACAAAGCTAATCATAGTCTTAGCATACAATTCAGCAATCCCTCTCCTATGTATTTGCTCAAATGATTTGACAAATTATGTCCAAAAAATTCCTACATACAAATGTTTATAACAGCTTTATTCATAATCATGAAAAAATGGAAGCAAGATGCCCTTCAATATAAGTGAATGAATAAACAAAGTTTGGTACATCTATACAATGGGTTATTATTCTGTACTAAAAGAAATAATCTCTTAAGGCATAGAAAGATATAGAAGAGTCTTAAATGCATATTTCTAAGTGAAAGATGACAGTTTGAAAAGGCTACACACTGTATTATTTCAATACATTATTTCAATGTATTATTTCAACACATTATTTCCTCAATGGAATTTTGGAAAAGGCAAAACTATAGAGACAGTGGTAGAAAGAAGGTGGTTGCTAAGGTTTCATGGGGACAGGGAAAGATGTATAGGTTGAGTACAGAAGATTTGGGGGGTGATTAAACTATTCTTTATGATATCATAATGATGGATATGTTACATTATACATTTATCAATACCCATAGAACCATACACTACAGAAAGTGAACCTTTATGTAAACTATGGTCTTTAGTTTATAATAATATATGAAAATTGGTTCATTAGTTATAACAAATGTACCACACTATTATAAGATGTGAATTACAGAGAAAAAATATATATTGGGAAGGTTGGGGTGGGATGTGAGAACTTTGTATACTATCTGCTCAATTTTTCTGTAAATCTAAAACTCTTACTAATTTTATTAAAGTTTAAAAGAGTTTAAATTTCTTTTGAACATAGTTGTTCTATATATGAGAACTGCTCTTGTTAGTGGCTCAATACTTAGCTGTTAAGCATTGTCAATGACCCATGTTAATAACAATTAGTATAATATCAGGAATACTAATTGTTATTTTATTGGAGAGAATAATTGTGTCATTAAAATCATCCCACTGAGATTTCTCATTATAATAACTTACAGTAGCATTTTCCAATTAGCAACAGATTTATATCTAGATCCAATAGTTATTCCCTTGGTGCTTCATCAATAGTTTACTTAATTTTTTTTACTTCAAATAGGTTACACTTCACATATTTATTAATGTAACTCCCCATCCCCATGTTTGCTTTTATCAGAATTAGACTGATAAAAAGATTTTCTTAGGTTTATACAGGTAAAATGCTAACTGGCTTGTATTGGTCACTATAAACTAGAAGTCACATGTTATATTTTGATTCACAGAGATTTTATCTAGGAATTTTTCATGAAATCCCAGGAACTGTCACCATTATTTTTAGGGAGGGAGAAACAATTTAAGCTCAAAGAAGTAAACTTGCAGAAAGTAGTAGAGTTGAAATTTATACCAAATTCTCTCTGAAACAAACAAAAATCTATACCATTTCATTACATTGTTACTCTTTACTTAGAAAGGTGAAGCGAAATCTGTATAATTACAGTACTTCTCAGATTAAAATATGAATTAAGAGAGCTAAAACTGTCTCCAAGAAGCAATTTTAACTACATAACCTAATGTGACCTCTATGAGAAGAGGGAATACACAGAGAAATAGATTGATTTGCATAGAGAACTTTTCAGTCATGTCAAACTTTAAACAGTCATATACAATAGAGGAAAAATGAAATATGATAAAGGAATAATAAAAGAGGGTAACATGGAGCTGAAAAATTATAGAATGCTAAAGACTCAAATTAATAAACTTGGAACTATATTACTATCATAAAAGAAAGAGAATTACAAAGAAAGAGTAGTATGTAACCTGCTTTCTCTCTTTAATCTAAAAAGTACTAACTGAACAGTAATAATAATAATAAAACACTCACAGAATGGAGTGTTAGGAAAAAGAATTATAAAAATAATATCTAAACAAATTAAATGTGTAAAATTTAACTTAAAGTCTTCTGATCTGAGTGGATTCTAGCCTTTAGTACTGAGTGATCTAGATAATAAAAATCATAGAATTGTTTATCTTTGATAAATTCTGGATCAAAGGAGGTGATAAGAAATTGAAGACTATAAATAGTTGTCACAAATTTCTAAAAATGAAAATATGTGGATTTTCAAAACTAGAAATAAATAAATGACATTCATTCAAGCTATATTTTCCCAAAAGGACCCTTTAGAAGATTAGAAAAAGAAAAGAGAAAGGAAAAGACTAGAACATATAACATATCAATTCCATCTAAAATTTAAACACATACTGAAGATTGAAAAGTAGTTAAGAAAATCTAGAAAGAAGAATTAAAAATTCAATTAAGGTGACTCAGCCTTCTAATAAATATTATAAAGGAGTAAAGTAAAATATAAAAAGGAGGAAGAATTTTATAAAATGATGTAAGAAAATTTCATGAATATGGAGGCTATAATTTCCAGATTGAAATGACCCATTGAGTTGCTGTTTGATTAGATAACAACAGTGAAAACTAGAATGTCACACAGACTCATCTGCTAGCAAATTTATAGAGAAAAGGGATGCCATTTACTAGATTTACCAGTGTGACATTTTTAAAACAAAAGAAAAAGAAACAATTGTAAAAAAACCAAAAGCTGCATGAAAATAATATGGGATGCCTATAGTAAAACACAAATCACATTATCATTGAGTCTCTCTTCAGCAATTATGAATGCTAAAAGTAATGAAGTAATTGCTCCAATTTGAAGGAAAATAACATTTTTATGTAAACTGTTATTTTTTTCCTCCTGCGACCCCTTCTACTAGATAGTGAAAACAAGTTAGATTTTTAACATTTAATAGTTATTTGGGTTTTTGTTTCAAAAAGTCTAATTTCTTTTCTTCAAACAAAATATTTTGTATGTGGATGAGAAGATTGGATCCAAAGAGCACAGGTACCTGGCTACAAAAAAACAAATACAGACAATGATAACAACAACAAAAACCCACATATGAATAATTCTCATTAACTAAAACACAAAAATTATCAACAAAATCCAACATTGTATGATCAGAATTATACACCATTACCAAGCTATATTTATTCCAAGTATACAAACCTGGTAAAACATTTGAAAATCAATCAGTGTAACGCACCATATTAACAGGCTAATGAAGAAAAATTTGATCAAGTAATTATATTTTATTAAGACATATAAAAGTTACTCAGTACATAGAATTTATGTGATATAATACTTTTATCAATTTTTTTTCATATGTCACTCTACACCTTTTTTATTTTATATTATATAAATTGTTTAGATGATGAAAATTTACATATTTCATTGAATTATGCCACTCTTACATAATAATGTTCTTATTTGATACAAACACACATACTTTATAAAATAAAGAACATCCGAGAACAACTTCATTTAGTAGAAGAGTTTTTTTTTGTTTGTTTGTTTTTTTTGTTTTTTTTTTGAGACAGAGTCTCGCTTTGTTGCCCAGGCTAGAGTGAGTGCCGTGGCGTCAGCCTAGCTCACAGCAACCTCAAACTCCTGGGCTCGAGTGATCCTTCTGCCTCAGCCTCCCGGGTAGCTGGGACTACAGGCATGCGCCACCATGCCCGGCCAATTTTTTTTTATATATATATCAGTTGGCCAATTAATTTCTTTCTATTTATAGTAGAGACGGGGTCTCGCTCTTGCTCAGGCTGGTTTTGAACTCCTGACCTTGAGCAATCCGCCCGCCTCGGCCTCACAAGAGCTAGGATTACAGGCGTGAGCCACAGCGCCCGGCCAGTAGAAGAGTTTTTAAAAGTAAAACTCCCATTAACATTCCACATGGTGGTTTCATCCCAGTGATGCAAAGATGGCTCAAAATATGCAAGTCAATAAATGTGATTTACCACATAAACAGCATTAAAGATAAAAGCATATGATCATCTCATTAGCGGCAGAAAAATGAATTTGATAAAAACCAGCATGATGAAAACCGTCAACAATCTGGGCATAGCAAGAACATACCTCAAAATAATTAAAGCCATAAATGACAAACCCACAGCAAACATCATACTGAATGGGGAAAAAGTGAAAACATTTTGACTAAGAACTGAAACAAGACAAGGATGCACACTTTCACCACTTCTATTCAACACAATACTGGAAGACTTAGCCAGAGCAATCAGGCAGGAAAAGGAAGTAATGAGCATCCATATTGGAAAAGAGGAACTCAAATTATGTCTATTTACTGAAGATATAATCTCATACCTAGAACATCCTAAAGATGCTTCAAAAGGTCCTAGATTTCATAAATGAATTCAATAAAATCTTGGGTTATAAAATCAATGTACAGAAATCAATAGCACTATTATATACCAATAATAATCTAGCTGGGAATCAAATAAAAAACTCAATCCTATTTACAATAGCTGAAAAAAAAATACCTAGGAATATGCTTAACCAAGGAAGAGAATGATCTCTACAAGGAGAACTGTAAAACACTGATGAAAGAAAACATATATGGCACAAAAAATGGAAAAACATAACATGATCATGGATTGGAAAAATCAATATTGTGAATATGATCGAGCTGCCCAAAGCAATCTATATATTCAGTGCAACTCCTGTTTTATCCAGTATCATTGTTCATAAAATTAGGGGAAAAAATTCTAAAATGCATACAGAACAAAAAAAGAGCCTGAATAGCCAAAGCAATCCTAAGCAAAAGGAAAAAATGTTCAGGCATTACATTACCTGACTTAAAAATATACTACAAGGTGATGGTAATCAAAACAGCATGGTACTAAAGTAAAGTCGATACATAGACCAATGGAATAGAATAGAGAATCAAAAACTAAGCTAAATATTTACAACCAATTGATATTTGATAAAGCAAACAAAACTATACATTAGGAAAATGACAATCTTTTCAATAGATGGTGCTGGGAAAATTGGATAGCCACATGCGTAAGTATGAAACTGGATCCCTATCTCTCACCATATATAAAAATTATCTCAAGATAGATTCAGGACGTAAATGTGAGACTTGAAACCATAAAAATTCTAGGAGAAAATCCAAGAAAAATCGCTTCTGGACATTGGCCTAGACAAAGAATGTATGACTAAGACACCCAATAAAACAAAACCAAAAATAAATAAATGGGACTTAACTAAAAAGGTTCCACATAGCAAAAGAAATAATCAAAAAAGTAAATAGACAATTTATAAAATAGAAGAAAATATTTGTAAACTACACATCAAACAAATGATTAATATCCAGAATCTACAAGGAACTTAGCAAGAAAAATAATAATCCAATTGAAAAATGAGCAAATTACATGAACAGAGATTTTTCAAGAGAATATATACAAATGGAAAACAAACATAAAAAAAGTTCAACATCACTAGTGATCAGAGAAATGCAAATTAAAACCACAATGAGATACCACCTTACCCCTGTCACTTACCCCTAGCCACTATTAAAAAGGCAAAAACCAATGGATATTGGCATTAATGCAGTGAAAAGGGAACACTTGTACACTGTTGGTGGTAATGTAAGCTAGTGCAATATCCATGGAAAACAGTATAGAGATTTTTCTAAAAATTAATAGACCTGGCATTCGATCCAGCAACCCCACTACTGAGTATCTACCCAGAGGAAAAGAAGTTATTGTATAAAAAATACACCAGCACCTGTAGGTTTATCACAGCACAATTCACAATTGCAAAGTTACAGAATCAACTTAAGTGCCCACCAACTGATAAGTGGATACAGAAAATGTGGTGTATATATACCATGAAACACTACTCAGTCATAAAGAAAAAAGTGAAATTATGTCTTTTGTAGTAACTGGGATAGAACTGAAGGTCATTATCCTAAGTGAATTAACTCAGGAATGAAAAACCAAATATTGCATATAATCACTTATAAGTGGTAACTGAGCTATTAATATCACAGGTGGGCCATATAGAATGTTACAATGGACACTGGAGAGTCAAAAGGGAGAAAAGTGAGAGGGGAATGAGGGATAAAAAATTACCTACTGGGTACAATGTGCACTATTCAGGTGATAGGTACGCTCAATGCCCAGTATTCACCACTATACAATTCATCTACAACCAAAAACCACTGGCTGGGCGCAGTGGCTCACGCCTGTAATCCAGGCACTGGGAGGCTGAGGCAGGTGGATTGTTTGAGTTCAGGAGTTCGAGACCAGCCTGAGCAAGAGTGAGACCCCATCTCTACTAAAAACAGAAAGAAATTAATTGGCCAACTAAAAATATATAGAAAAAATTAGTCGGGCATGGTGGCTGCATGACTGTAGTCCCAGCTACTCAGGAGGCTGAGGCAGGAGGATTGCTTGAGCCCAGGAGTTTGAGGTTGCTGTGAGTTAGCCTGACTCCACAGCACTCTACTCAGGGCAACAGAGTGAGACTCTGTCTCCAAAAAAAAAAAAAAAAACCAAAACAACAACAAAAAAAACACTTGTACCCCTAAATCTATTGGAATAAAAAAATCAAACAAAATATTCCACAAGGACTAAATTATTAATTATACTTCTTGGATACTACATATCTCTTATTGGTTTTCTATAAATTATAAGTCTATTTCCATAAAAATCAATTTTAATGTCCCTTTGTGTTCCCAAGAAAGTGAACTATTTTAGATTCACACACTGTTTAGATGCAAATGCATGCTTTGGAATTATATTAGAAATTCCTTATGTTAGAGAAATCATGCCCTGATGTCACTAAGAAGAGAATCTCGACACTGCTGTCAAATTTCAAAAAGATATGTAACCCTGACAATATTTGTACCCACAGAATTTGGGGGAAAAAACCCACAAAATTAAAACAGAAGACAGCAGTAGTGAAAGAAAATTCAACATCCTTTCATAATAAAAACTCTCAACAGATTAGATATAGAAAGAATGCTCCTCAGCACAATAAAGCTATAAATTACAAGCCAAAAAAAAAAAAGAATTATCCTTATATTTTGTTATTTTTTCTGACATATTTTAAAACTACGAATTGCAATGAGAAAGTCATCAGAGAGTCAAAGAAAAACATAAGTGAGTTTTTCAGTTTAATATATCTATTTTATTTATTACTTTACTTGGCTAGTTATTAAGAGCCCAGGAGATTTCTTTGCAAGGTTTCTTGTGTTTGTATAAAGTGTTTCTTTTTGTAGAATGTGGATCTAATTTCTGAAAATAGCTCTCCATATTCACTATGGAATAGAAATAAATGAACAACTAAGCCCAAACTTAAATCTTATCAGAAGAGAAAATTTCACTGAATGCTCAAGTAAAAATATTTTCCAAGTCACTAAGGATTTACTTCAGTTTGCTACAGCCAAAAGGTGACAATTGTAAAAGTCTATTTACATGTTAGTGCTAGCAAAAGCCCTTCTGTTACTTGTTTATTACTTATTATTACTTATTTATGAAAGTGAGTGCATTGAAGTGGTAGCAGATAAATAGGCTTTGGTGTGTAGAAATTGTCAGAGACTATATTTCCTACCAAAATAACTTCTATTTTTTTTTTTTTTTTTTTTTGAGACAGAGTCTCACTTTGTTGCCCAGGCTAGAGTGAGTGCCGTGGCGTCAGCCTAGCTCACAGCAACCTCAAACTCCTGGGCTCCAGTGATCCTTCTGCCTCAGCCTCCCGGGTAGCTGGGACTACAGGCATGAGCCACCATGCCCGGCTAATTTTTTTTTTATATATACATCAGTTGGCCAATTAATTTCTTTCTATTTATAGTAGAGACGGGGTCTCGCTCTTGCTCAGGCTGGTTTTGAACTCCTGACCTTGAGCAATCCGCCGCCTCGGCCTCCCAAGAGCTAGGATTACAGGCGTGAGCCACAGCGCCCGGCCATAACTTCTATTTTTAAACATTAGTTATCGATTATAACCAGGTGAGACTTGGGGTCAATTTACATAAACTAAAACCATCTTTATAAAAACAAAAGTGAGTATATTTTAATTTTTAGTAAAATTCACATTTATTTTGATGTATATACTTTTAGGATAGTTTTATATATCACAATAGTTTTGTTTCTTAAGGAAAAGAAAACATTATAAGTAGAAAATATAAAATGCAAACATTATCTTTGACATTCTAATAATTAGTCAACACTAAAATGATTTCTCTTAAGAGCTTCTGTATTATAAGAACTATTATTTTCATAAGAACAATGAGATTTGGAAATTTTACAAAATCAAGACAATTAGAACATTTCTTTAAAAATACTTCATTTAAATGCATACCAGTTCTAAAGATAATTGTAGCAATTATTTTCTCATGAAAAATAACCCAGATTTCAGCCTGTAATTAAGCACTATGACAGTCACTGAAATATATCATGTATTATTTTTATTACTGAGAAGCTGTTTTTAGTAATCATAAAAATGTATGATAGAAGTCCAGAGGTAGATTAATGTTAAGCTAATGGAGCTTAATATTTAGGGCTTCTCACTTTCATGAGCCCCTTCCTGTGGGAGAAATTCGTCCTCTGGGAGAAATTCTAGCAATATACTCATGTGATCCTATATTTTTGAAAACTTTTCAAGAGTAATTTTTTAACTGCAATCAAGTAAAATCCCTGTATATTATAAATTTTCATATGTTGCTAGAGTGGTCTTAAACACATTGTGGGGATCCAAGAAAGAAATTTGAATTCATTGTAGATGAATATCTTTATGTAGTTGGAGTGACTTTTATGTATAGTTAAATTATTAGTAGGTATCCAGTTGAGATGGCATTCAATATGCCAACTTCCCTAAACTAACATCAAGAGATGGAGACATAGGCACTGGCAGCTTATTGTGATGGAATGCATCCACTGAACATTACAATGAATGTATGTGCAGTGACAGAAACAAATTTTATAATGAATAGACTGAGAAGTTTGCAATAGAAATGCTTCTAATAATTTCATGAGCAAAATTTAGACATTTAATTCTAATCAATTCCTAGTCAAGTTCTCCTATCAGAGATGAATATACTCAATAATGCAATGTATGTGCTTATGCCAGCACAATGCTTTTCTTCTATCTTACCTCTTCAGATAGGAATTATGCAAAAGAAAAATTATCAGAATTCCTAGTTTGTACATCAAACATCTATAGTAGTACTGCAAACATTGAGCAAGTCCATGTGTGGAGTTAAATTTCAATAATAAGAAACATATTTTTACAGACCACAGTAGAGGAAACACTGCATTACCCTTCTAATTCTTCTATAGAAAAATTATAAAAACATTGTCATAGACTTCCAGTTTCCATTTCCATATATAATAAGTTTGGAAGTCACCACTCCATTCTGACAAGTAAAAAAATTGAAAAGACTTTTAAGATCAACTCTTCTTGAATTCATAAGAGAAAGGAGAACACAGGTCAAACTGCTGCCCCAAGACTGAACATATAGACAAGCAAATACAGGGAGACATGACTTACGAGAGTAGAGACTCATGAGCAGAAACCACCATGGAGACCAGTGTCTGGTTAAGAAAATCTTAGGTGAAGTTTACCAGGAATTCAAGGATTGGGGGATAGACCCACATCTGAGGGATGTCATGAGCATTGTGGAGGGGAAGGGCATACCTCTAACCGTTGCTAGGGAGAGGCAAAGATGTAAAATGCAACCAAAATGTTTGTACACTCATGTTTTCTTGAAAAAAATCTCAGGTGCAACTGATGATTTGGTAGCAGCTTAATGCAGACAATTATGAGAGTCAAAACCCCCAGAGGACCAAGTCATGCAGGGAGGTCACAATATTGTGAGTTGTAACTTCAGAAGATCAAGCAAGTCCCCACAGTAAACATTTGGGGAAAATCTCTTTGCTTCAGGGAGGGGAAGGAGAAAAGGAATCATTTTGAAATGTACCATAGCATTATGTTCATCCTAATAAGCTTGCCCTCAGGAAAAACTAGTTAACCAGAACCAAACCTGCTGGTGTATTATCAGAGTCTAACTGACCCCAGGGAAGGGAAATATCCAATTCCAGTCAGTTCTAGCCTTCCATGTGGGAGAAGGGGAAAACCCAACTCCAGCCCACTCTAATTATCCTTTTCCACCTAAGAGAGGATAAAAACAAACAAACAAACAAACAAAAAACTAAGAAACACTCATGAAGTTCAGAGCCCAGAGGTATAGGCTCACTAGAAGAATAAATTCTATAGGATTTAGGATATAGGATTATAAAAACCTTCCTCTCCCTCACACATACACACTTTACCACCAGATTAATATTTAAATCAGATTATCATAAAGTAAACCAAAAGCCAAAAAAAAAAAATACCAAAACAAAACTGAAGAGTCAGACTAGGCATCAGAACCAGACATGTCAGAAATATTGGAATCGTAAGACTAAGAATTTTTTTTAAAAAATTGAATATTCTAAGAGATCTAAAGAATATTGTAGACAGCATGCAAGAATAAGCCTATTGCCTATGTCTAAAAGTCTGGAAAATTGCATGAAAGAATCTTCTAATTTGTCCCAAGGATAGTTCACCATGTAAAAATATACACACTGCTTGTAACAAATAGAATTTCTCAAAATCATGGCCATGTTAGGGGGGATACAGGTCCCTTATTTTTGTGTGTGTGAAATTGTGAGAATGGCAAAATAAGTTTGGGAGAATATTTGTCAAGGTAACTTTTAAGGAACACAGGGACCTCTTCCCATAAAAACAAAAACAAAGTTATTTCTTTTGCTATTAGTTTAGGTATACAACATACAAATTTTATCACATAAGGAACAGTATTCCTGTATGTTTATCTAATGCAAAGAAGTACCTTTATTAAATTAGACCTTAATTCACTCCACAAAAGTGGTCATGTATTTTTAAAATGTCCCCAAACAAGTTGACTCTAGTTAAACAGTTACAGTGTTTAAAAATATTACTCTTCCAGGAAGTTTTTCCCCCTTACTCAATATTCTTTCAGTCCATCAAAACTCACTTTCTTGTGTTTACCCTACAGTTCCTGTAGGAAGATGCTATTCATTGCCAATACTATCAATACTTGGCATTTCATCTCCAGGGACATATAACAATCGGGAATCTCATTTGGAATCTGAAATAGGAAAAGACTATTAATTCTGCATATTTTTCTGTCATCATCTCAGTGGCTGGACTTAAGATACATTTGAACACCATAGGACGTTTTTAGAGTAGAGTCTATATATAAAAATTATGTAAGTATGAAACAAGAATCAAATACATTAAAATCAAAAATTTTAAATTCAATACTCAAATTACCATACTGTTATTGTGAAACCTACTATTTTCCTCTCTTAACTAGTTTGTTATGTGATCAGATTGTTTTAGGACTAAGGTTTTACTCACCATTTTTTTTAAATTTATGAAACAAAATTTTAGTGTGAAAAGAAATAGGCAGGTCGAGGGAGGAGGGGGGTCATGGGCAATATACGTAGCCTTAACACTTGTACCTCCATAATACACAGAAAGAAAAGAAAAGAAAAGAAAAGAAAAGAAAAGAAAAGAAAAGAAAAGAAAAGAAAAGAAAAGAAAAGAAAATAGGCAGGGAAACAAAGCCTGAATTAGGAAGAAATAGAAATAAAAATCCTGAACAGATCAATAATGAACAACAGATAGAAGAATAAAAAAAAATATCCCAACATAAAAAGCCCCAGACCAGACTGATTCACAGCCAAATTCTACCAGATCTATTATAAAGAACAAGATCTCTCAAAATGATTAACCTGTATAACTAACTTTTGATTAACACTCTTCTATAATCGTTTCCTTTCTTTCCAGTTAGGCCAGAAGTCAGTCTCTCTGCAAGAGTTAATGGTGCCCTTTACTCTCAACATTTGTAAGCTAATGAGTAACAAAATTGTAATGCTTCCATAGATCAAAGAATCACATGGAAGTTCTTTTAACAGAACTATTTAATACTAGCTCATTAATACTCACCATCAAAGGCACATGCAGAATATAAAGGCCTATTGCCCAAAGAACTAAATAAATAACCTTATTAAAATTTAACTGTGAGTGCATAAATTAATGAACAATAAGGGTTTTCATGATAAACATTTTAAGTGATAATTGGTTTCAATGGTGGGGGTCCTAAGATTACAATTACTTTGAAACATGGTTTGTCACAAAAATACTGGTATATATAATTATTATTATAGCAATAACAATATCACCTTAAAAATTGACCATTATGAATATGAATAATATCACTAAGCTTAATTTCATGAGGTCTGCAGTTAATAAGTCAGAGAACAATAATAGGCAATAATAAAAAATATTCTGAGAATGTAGATCTAAGTCATCAGGATTAATTGAGTGCTTATTAAATATATAAATATTATATATATTTATATATTATATATATTTAATATATAATTTATATATATTAAATATATAAATATTATATAACCAACTGGTTGGTCTTTAAGAAATATAAATTCTGATGTGCTGCTGAATTCTGTTTGCTAATATTTTGTTGAGGATTTTTGCATCTATATTCATGAGGGATATTGGTCTGTAATTTTATTTTTTTGTTGAGTCCTTTCCTGGCTTTGGTATCAAGGTCATATTGGCTTCATAGAATGAGTTAGGAAGGATACCATCCTTCTCAGTGTTGTGGGATAATTTCTGTAATATAGGTATGAGTTCATCTTTGTGTGTTTGGTAAAACTCTGAAGCATAGCCATCTGGTCCAGGACTTTTCCATTTGGAGAGGTTGTTAATTAGTGCTTCAATTTCTGCACTTGAGATTGGTCTATTCAGGAATTCTGTTACCTCTTGGGTGAACTTAGAGAGGTTGTATGAATCCAGGAATTTGTCCATTTCTTCTTTGTTTAATTTTTGGTCATATAGATTTTTATAGTAGTCAAACATAATGTTTTGTATTTCTGTGGTGTCTGTTGTGACCTCTCCATTTTCATTTCATATTGAGTTAATTAGAGTCCTTTCCCTTTGGGTTCTTGTCAGTCTAGCAAGAGGGCTATCAATTTTGTTTATCTTTTCGAAAAACCAGCTTCTGATATTGTTGATCTTCTGTATAATTCTGTTCCTCATTTTATTTAGTTCTGTTTTGATCTTATTTATTTTCTTCTACTAAGATTGGAATTGGTTTACTCTTCTGTTTCCAATTCCTTTAGTCTATTCATTAGATTGTTAGTATCTAAGCTTTCTGTTTTTCTGATGTGAGCATTTATTGCTATTAGTTTTCCTCTCAGGTATGCTTTTGCTGTATCCCGCAGGTTTTGGCAACATGTCTCTGTTATCATTTTGTTTGAAGAAACTCTTGATTTCTCTCTGAATTTCATCCTTGACCCAATAATTCTTCAGTAATAGATTGTTTGCACCCAAATGTTTAAGGCAGCACAATTCACTATTGCAAGGACGTGGAAACAACCCAAGTATCTGTCAATTCATGAGTGGATTATTAAAATTTGGTATATGTTTACAATGGAATATTACTCAATTCTAAGAAATGACAGTGAGTTAGCACCGCTTTTATTATCCTGGATTGAGCTTAAGCCCATTATCCAAAGTGAGGTGACACAAAATCAGAATAATGGGCTCCACATACACTTGCCATCAAATTGGTACTGACTGATTAACACTATGGTGCTCAAAGGGTGGTGGTGTTCACCAGGGATTCAGGGGTTGGAGGGGTAGTCACACATCTGAGGGATGTGGTGAACATTGTGGAGTGGAAGGGCATACCTCTAACCATTGCTAGGGAGAGGAAAAGATATAAAATGTACCCAAAATGTTAAGAAAAAAAGAAAAACAAACATTTTTCGGGTGTGAGGAAGGTGGCAGGATGGAGGAGGTGATGGGTATATACATACATAGTGAGTGTGATGCACACTGTCTGGGAGATGGACACACTTGAAGCTCTGACTCGAGGGGAGAGGGGAGACAGGGGCAATGTATGTAACCTTAATGTTTGTACCCCCTGAAATAAAAAAAAAAGAAATATAAATTCTGGTTTAAGATGTCTGTAGTAAGGAAGGCATAGGATTCTATAACATTAATGCCTTGGATAAGATGTTACCAAAGTTTCTTTTTTCTTAGAAACTTAGTGTTGTATGTTGATTTGTTTCCTTAGGCCAATTAGAGTGCTTTTGACAGCATCTTTAGGCCAATTAAATATCTAATAATTTGTTTATCCAGTGGTTAGTCTAAATAACTTAAGTATTTATGTCCTAAAAACTTATCCATTGAAAAAAGTAATAAACAAAATTGAAAAATAATATTTTTATTTCATTATTAATTGACATTCTGGGATGTTTGCAAGCAACTCTGGAGTGTTGCATAACTTCTCAAACTTTGGAATCAGATTGGACACTATTACTCTCAGTCAAGGTTCCACATTGACTTTTGTGCAGCACTTGCTTCTCTTTGTAACGATTATTGATAGTCAAACTGCTGACTTATGGTTATTTTTTTGCTACCTTAACATGAATTATTCCTTTTCAGAATCTGCTTTGTAGAGCTCTGAAGAGGTTCCTTAGCACTGCCTTGGCAATAACAGAAAGATATTGAGTACCTAAATAGTGTGATAGTATAGGTATCAGAGCAATGGATATGAAAGCAGATCCACTCTATAGTGTTTTAAAATTGTATTTGCATATGGTTAAGTGATAGAGTTTCAAAAATATTTGCAAACCAACTCTAAAGGAAAAAATACACACACACACACATATTTAGTTGTAGCTTTCTATAGAATTTTTACTATCAATAAAAACCACTAAATTTTCGTGCAATTATTCATCTACATCATATTCAACATTTTTGAAATATTTTAACTTGTGTATATGTTGTTTAGACAGAAAAATATGTATGTTACTTAAGTAATGAAATAGTTAGATATATGTTGTGTTAGGGGTCCGCAAGACCAACCTTTAGTTTTAATAATTCACTATAAAGACTGAGAGAACTCAGAAAAGCTGCTATACTCACAGTTATGGTTTATTATAGCAAAAGATTACATTATTAAAAACAGTAAAGGGAAAAAGTACATGGGTGAAGCCCAGGAGAAACAAAGAGCAAACTTGCAGAGTTAAAGAGACAGTATTTAATTCTCCTAACAACATGTGTGAGAAACCAGGGAAGCACACCCAATCATTGGTGTCTGGGGCTTTTCTTTGAGATCAGTCACTTAGGCATGAAGAGTCCCATGTGCCTGACCTTACTACTCAATATCCAGCCCCTTGAGAATCAGGCTGATAAAGAAAGCCCCAAACCCTCAGTCATATCAAAAGGAACATTCATCATTAATCGTGTGATTAGCATAAACTATCAGACCTCAGCCAGAAAAAAGTCTTACCAGACAGATTATTTCAGCGGCTCAAAGATGATCTCTGAGAAGCTCACCAAGTCCCAATACTTGCTTTGGAATGTGCAGAGTTTATGTAATCCAGGCTTGCTGACTTTACCCTTCACTGAACATCTACAATTTGCCTTTCACATAGATACCAACAACTGCGCTTCACTTCACGTTATTTCTTTTCAATCCTTCCTTAGTTGGCATTAAGCCAATTTATAGCTTTTATGTAAAAATGTCCTTTCAAATACATCGAATGTATTGATATAGAAAAAAAAATATATATATATACATACACACACATATACAGTGTTGGTGGAAGTGTGTGCTTAATTTAGCAACCATTTAGACAGTTGTTTGTCAGCATCAACTAAAACTGAATATACACGCATACACTATGTCTCAGAAATTTCACTTCTATAAATATAGCCTACTGAAGTGCTTAAAACAAAACCTTAATGTACATGTTCATAACTGCTGTATTTTAATAACCCTAATCTGGAAACCACCCCAAAGCTCATTAAGTGTAGAAGAGATTAATAACTTCAAATAGGAATTAAATTCTATTACGCTCACACAGCAGAATACTATGCAACAATGCAAATAAATAATCTACAGATAACAATATGGATGGAAATTCACAAACCTAATAGTGTATGATTGTTCATCAATAGAAGAAAGGCATTCATATAAAATATGAAAATTACAAAAATATGCTATTATAAGACTAGATAGTGCCTTTAGTTGGAGGAAACAGTTGATGGTTACTACATAAAAGATATTTGGAGTCTAGGGAATATTCTATTTCTTAATCTAGTTGTATTACCATTGTATATCCTGTTTGTAAAAAATTACCAAGTTGCATAATTATCATTTGAGCACTTTTCTGTATACATATTAATTTTTAATTAAATAACCTACCCCACAAACTAAAAACATAAAAATAATAAAATACTTAGAATTCTGGCAAAATATTTCTAGAGAAATATTTCTAGAGAAAAATGAGAAAATTAAGATATAGGCACTATTAGAAATTACAAGGACATAATTATAACTACATGAGACATTAATAAAATAATATAAAAGATGCCAATGAATTTTTAAATGAAGAGGAAATAATTCCCTAAAAAAATGCAATTTATCAAACCTGACTCAAGTAGAAAGAGAGAAAGCCTGAATGTGAGCCCTAACAGATAATTCCCTTGGCCTTTTAGCATCCCCATCTTTGATACAAGGTTTAGCCAGTGGTGAGACAGAGCAAGGCCATATAAAGTGCACAGCCTAGTTGAGGGCCTACTCTTATTCTGTTCTAAGGGTAGTACTTCAAATAGTTCTATTTCCGAAGCATAGAGACTGGAGGTAATGCATCGTACATCAGTAGCTCTGGTCCACCCTACACCCTTCCAGTTCTATCAGCATTAGCATGATTATGCAACCCATCTGAGGACTGAAAACCAGTAGCAACCCATCTCTGTAGGTTTTCTAATGCCAATCTCCTTTAGGATAGACAGGAAATTCCATGTCTTCATTCCAAACCATAGATTAAAACATTCTTTGGTTGCTTTTCACTAATTTACAGATATAGAGAAAATGAAGTTCTACTCATCCTCTATCACATAGACCTGGTTATAACTGATATCCTCAACCACATTCTTTAGTTTATCTCAATTTCCCTTAGTTATGAATGAATACAAACATCAGATTGTCAAATCAGACCTATACAGGATCAAGCTTTATAATAATTTCAAGGATATTAGAAATCAAGAGAGAGTGAAGAAGTAAGAAGAGGTCTAAGACATCCTATGTGGCTCTTCAGATATTTCTTTCCTGCATCACACTCTCTGGTACAGAATAATAGATGGTATTTCAAATGAGATTTTCAGGTCATGTCACAAAATGGAGAGCATTTAGGATATAAAACATGTTGCTTTTATACCTACATGTGCACCTAGCCTGTATGACATTTGTCAGGGAGCTATGTCCTACTAATCCATAAATCTTGGGTTTGGTTACCATAAACAATCCCAAACTAAGGATATCCTTCTCAAACCATGCTAGGAGAGAAATTTCCTAGCAAATATCCTCAGTCTATTTACCGGATCAGTTATCAGACTGTTCACAAAGAGATTAGACTAGCTCACTTGTCTTCTTTTTCCCTCCAGGAACACCTTAGCCTCTATAATTACCTTTCCCAAGTGTAATCAGTAATTAGGAAATAAATGACTCACATTCTGATGCTTGACTTTCTTCATCTCCATTATATTATTTCAGAGAAGTATATGGAAGAGAGAGTGTCAGGGACTTATTCCGTGTCATTATTTATCCAAATATCTAATTTTTTTTTCCATTAAGTACCATGAAGATTTTGACTAGTTATAATAAGCATGTGTTGATTTTGTAATGGGAAAAATCAATGTGGTATTTTTCATAAGTTTCTCTATAACTGAACATTAGAGGCACAAGAAGATACTGATTCTTAAAATATATAACTTCCTATGATAAATTTTATGTCCTACCTGAATTATAAATAGAATTTGCTATCATTCAAATTCTGAAAACTACAAATAATTCATCAAAGTTAGTTATTAATACACTTTTTGTATTAATTGTTAAATAACTCATTAATTCTACATATATAATGTCTGCCAATTTGTTAACCAATTCATTTTCTTTTAACTTCTATAAAAGACAAAAAGTAAACAAGATGATGTTCTTCTCTCTTAAAAGATAATATGACTTTTTAGGGTTGTTTTATATACTTGTTCTTTTTAATAATCTATGCTTTGGCATACTATAGAACTTCATTATTTTCCCACAGATTGAATGAAATGTTTAAAGTTGAGAAGTATTAGTAATTTATAGGTATTCTTTGTGTAATCTACTTACTTTACAGACCAGGAAATTGAATGGTTAAAGCAGGCGTCCTCAAACTATGGCCCGAGGACATTTATCTGGCCTGCCAGGTGTTTTTGCCCCCACTGCCTATCCTGCTTAGCAGCAACTTGTCCAGGGCCCACGGTGAACATGTGTGGAATGTGCACCACACTCTCCAACGGCCCTCCAATGATCTGAGGGACAGTGAACTGGCCCCCTGTTTAAAAAGTTTGAGGACCCCTGGGTCAAAGTAACTGGCCTAGTACATAGCTCTACAATGCCTGCCTTCTCAACATCTTTTATGTAAAAGCTAGCAACTCAAATTCTGAATTTGCCATTGTGCTCTCCAAATTACATCCTACTGCTTATTCAACTGCTCCTAAACTCAACATTTCAATTTTAATTAAAATAAGATTTATTTCATTTAAAAATGTTTTGTATATTTCCCTCCTTATCTATTGAATGTATCATAAATTATATACATCATATTAAGCAGTAGAAAGAGAGTGACAATTTCTTGCTTTTAAGCAACTGAAACTGAAGATTGATGTAATATCTTTAAGAATATTGCTCTAAATCATCTAAAATTTTCATCTCATTTGTAATTTAGAAATGTCACAAACTGCAAATTCCTACAAAATGAAAAGATGATGCCTAATTCAAGGGAAATTTAAATCAGTCAGAGAAAGTGCACTGGAATTTAGAGAAACTCTCATTACTTTAAAGTACTTATTTACTTTCCATTCCCTTTGTATATATACACTAAATACAAAGATGATTCATGCATTATATGCATCATCTTTCTGGTTAATTATATTCTAAAGTAGTCTCTAATGACAGTATAATAATGATACCGTATATTTATAATGTCTATTTTCAGACAACACTGCCATTTTAGAATCCAATTCATATCCTCAAAACACCAATTTGTTGGGTTTCTTAAGCATATAAAGTAAATGGATTTATATTTCTAAAGTTAGTTGGAAGATTTGGGTAAATAAACATAAAATTATGCTACTGGTAGGAGTCATCTTACAAAGATTTTGACAAAATAGCTAACTAAAGTGAAGTAAAATACTTTAAAAATTATCCAAATACATAGAAAATTATCTCATATATATATATTCTAGTTAAATATGGCTTTATATTTCTGAATTTAAATTTATTTAATATCTACCAAATATTTATTTAATATCTATCATGGGACAAGGATTACATCAGGGGCTAAAGATAATAGAACACTAACGTTTTATTGTTGGGGAGTCACTGTTGCAATGGAAGACACAGTAGGGTAAGTCTCAACATTGTATGTGTTTATGCAGAAGCCTATGAGAACACATACAGGAGAACTAAATTCATCTGAAAGGATGGTTATCAAGGTAAATATTATCTAAGAGGAAATGAGCATTCATGACCCAGAAATAAACACAAATATATGTATTAATATTATTCAGTTATGGAATTTTCTAAGTAAAGCAATATCCAACCTTACACTATTATTATCATTTCTATTTATCACTTTCTAGCAACATAAATAGACCTCAAAAGGAAGGAAATAAGTATACGTGTATACAAATATAGGAATAGAGAAAACAGAATAATAAAAGGCAAATCATGTGATATTACTACTAATGGGAGAGAATACTTTTCTCACTGCCACTCAAATAAACAAAGAAAAGGCACTACTGTACCTTTTATTCTATAACAAATCAAATTTTTAAGTAAGCATATACTCAGCTGGATATTAAAGGAGAAAAATTTGAACTTGAAAATTTGAGCATTGCAATCTTTTCTAGCTTTAAGGCCTTCATTTGGAAAATTCAGTCTCTATAAGGTAAATACTACCCGCCAGCTCCTCTCCAAGATGACACCTAACTGAGTATGTAGGAGCAGGTGGCTTAAAGTATCCCATGCCTGGAAGGGAGAAGGGAAGCTACATAGTGTTTTCCACAGCAGTCTGATCTCATCACTCGACAGGGGACTGCTGTGAACAAGTCCTTATATACTATTAGAGCCAGTGTGTTGTCACCATTTCTGTTGTACATGCTCCCAGACATGTATCCCCATTTGTAAGAGAAAAGCCTCTTTGTTCCAACTTCAGACCTCTCTCTGGTGGTTCACCAGTTAGCAACTCTTTGTCCCCTAACTTGGGGATGTCAATGTTTCCTGATTTTCTACATGGCAAACTAAGCCATGAAGAGTCAGCATTTCCACTTCAGTCTTACCTGTCTTACACATCTCCCTGTGCCACTGCTGTTCAATTTCCCCAGCACAGCACCATTGCTAGTATTCTAAACAGCAACTGGGGCAGGATGCTCTGAGTTTTTTGCTTGTTTTTCTTGTTGTTTCTCCTTCAATCTATCTAGCAAAACACTTGACCCTGAAGGGGAGGTCCACACATGTGTCTACTTATTTGTCTTCCCTGCCTCCATCCTATAATGTCTTTTCCACAGTCATTATGTTTAGAGTAGCAAGTTTCCTACCTATTCTTCCTGCCATCAGAAATTGCTCTTTCCACACAAAATTTACGCAGTTCCTCTAACAGATTTCCAAATTGTAGATTGATAAACAAACAGAGAAACAAGTTGAGAAATGTGCAAAAATGAAGAGGGTTATCAAAAAAAAATATTTCCTTACAGACAAAAAACTCAAGAACATCAAGTTTAGCTACTTGTTATGTAAAGTCATAAATTTCCCATATGTCAGCAAAAACTAGCTAGAAAACATCTAAGTGCATGGCTTGTTTCCATATATGAACACAGACAGGAACATATTTATACCGATACATATGGCTAAGTTTGAATAGATTAGTTTTGTAAGACAGCATTTTTAAATAAACAAATTATATTAATTTGAAATAGAGTGCAAAATTGCAAGTAACTTTGCAATCAAGTTGTAATCAAGAAATGAGAGAACTTCAAGCAACTGTGATTTCAGAATTTCACTCAGAAATCGTTGTATCTTTTTCATAATACATTACATAAGCAACAAAGCATGGGATATTTACATGGACTCTGCTCTATCTACATGCTTTTAATTTATCTAAATATAATTGTCAAACCAGTATAGAAATAATTATTACTGTGAATGGTTTTTGGTCTTTGACTTTCATCATTTTAATAATTCTAATGGTAAAATATGACTGTGATGTAAAACACCATCTGTTTTCATATAAGGAAAAATTCCCATATTTAAACTGTAAAACTATAATTATTCAAATGCTAAAATTAACAACCCTGTAAGATTGACTCAAAGAAAAACTTTGGTCCTCTTATATATTTTTCTTTTCTTTCTTTCAAAATATTATGAGAGTACAAATGTTTTTGGTTACATGAATTGATTTTGTTATACTTGAGTCAGGGTTATAAGTGTACCCATCACACATATAGCATTCACTGTTAGCATTCACTGTACCTGTAAGGTAGGCTTTCACCCATTCCTCCCCCCTGCCCCCGCTTGATTTCCACTGAGTTTTACTTTCCTTGGTGCACATGTGTGCTAATCAGTTTCAATTTAATAGTGAGTACATGTAGTGTTTGATTTTCCATTTTGTGATGCTTCACCTAGGATAATGGTCTCCAGTTCTATCCAAATTGTTGCAAAAGGCATTAATTCATTCTTTTTCATAGCTGAGTAATATTCCATAGTATATATATCACATTTTGTTAATCCACTCATGAATTGGTGGATACTTTGGTTGATTACACATCTTTGCAATTGTGAATTGTGCTGCAATAAACATTTGAGTGCAGGTGTATTTTTGATAAAATGACTGATTTTCCTTTTGATAAATTACCCAGTAGTGGGATTGTTGGACCAAATGGTAGGTCTCCTTTTAATTCTTTGAGGAATCTCCACACTGTTTTCCATAGAGGCTGCACTAATTTGCAGTCCCTCTAACAGTGTATAAGCATTCATTTATCTTTGTATCCATGCCGGCATCTATTGTTTTTGGACTTCTGTTTTGTGCAAAGGCTTCCAAAAATTAGTTGCTTTTCGGTGAGTTCAATGATTTCTCCTTTCCCAGTGAAACTTTAAAATTTGGATGACTTTAAATCACCCTGATTGAAAATGCTGACTTTTCTAACAAATTCACACACAGCAAAAATAATTTCCTGAGTTTAAGGCAGATTGTTTTTTCTTAGTGGTATAATACCTTAATACATTTAATTTAACATAAATTGGCTTTAGTGTTAATGCTATGCATATGTATAGTGACAACTGCCTAGTGAAAACTTAACACATCTCTATCTTCAAGAATGATTCTATAACACAGGTACTGCAATACAATGCTATATTTAGCTATTATTCTTTAAAATATGTGTGTTAAATTTGTAACATATATACATATAGACATAAAATTATATAAAATTCAAATTAAAATATACATAACTCATATAATATGAATATATATATGACTGATGTATACCATAAATGATAATAATGATCACTCATCAATTTACACTTTTTGTAGTTTATTTCTGTAATTTGAAAAGCAATTTAAAGATGGGTCATAATGTGCTATTACGTTGTGATTCATTATAATTTCAACCTTGACATTTTTATCATGATTTGAGGCAAGATAACACAGTGATAGCAGTCTATGTTTTCATTTGAAATCCCTATTTTAAAACAAAATTTAGATCATTACTAGCAATGTTGACATTAGAAAATTATATAACATCTTGAAGCCTAAGTTTCCTTAACCATAAAATTGGATCTTTATCATGTAAGCTTGCTTTTATAATTATTCCTGGGCATAAAGTAAACATTAAATGTTAGTTTTAGGATAGTTTACTAACTCAAAAAATTACGTCTTTCTTCATAAATAATATCAATTATATTTGAGCATAGGACATTTACAGGATAACTTCTAAATCAAAAGTCACATAATCAGTAAATTGTTACATAATAACCCTGTAACAATGGCCTTGCAATCAATATAAACACAAAGTCATTTCAACTATAAAATCAAATTAAAAATCTAGTCCTATTTCTACCTCTGTTTTGAAAGTAACGAAAAAGTCACTAACAATAGCAACTAACAACAGCAACTAAGAACAGGAACACCCTAGATAATCTATAAAATCATGTGGTTTTTTTTGACCATTGGAGAGCTGAGAAAACAACGCAACATGATGAACTAAAATTGAAAAAGTGGCATGTTCTTCTATGCAGAGATGGGTCATGTGGATTGTTTCACCTTAGGAGAGCATGAAAGAAAGAGATAGAGACAGATAAGAAGAAAAAAGGTGAAATTTGAAGAATTATTAAAGGTTAAGTGAAGGCCAGCATGAAAGTTTAAAATCCCTGGGAATCCCAGAAATAAAATAGTTCTGTACCTGCTTACCACAGCTTGGGAAAAATGCCAGGAGTATGGCTGGAGACCTGAGAGACTCAAGGCATGCAGGAGGTGATGAAATTTCAGGGTAGGGCCAAGAGAAATTTGTGGTAAGCTTGAGTATTGAGTATTTGGAGGCCAACTAAGGAAAAGAAACACAAATAACAATATCTCTCTACAAGCTTTACTGGATGGTGCATGCATAGTGTTCCATGATTGGGGAATTCTCTTACTGCAGGAGACTTTTCAGAGGTAGTGGAATGGTGCCACCATTGTGAAGGAGAAATGGGGAAGACAACTCCCTGGGAAAAGGAGAAAGGCCAAATCCCAGCAAAGTGGGAGTCTCTGGATCAGAAAGCTCAGAAGGACGCGATTGGTTTGGGATTGTTTATAGCTATAAATTTTGTCTAATCTATAGCTAGCAGATGTTGGGTGCAGTTTCACAGGGTACAGAAAGTAGACAGGCCCTAAATGGGTAGAAATCTTCTAAATGGGGCTATATTTAAAACAACTAGATGTGTAGGAATTTGAGTTTGGTGCTGGCTGGCTTTATGCTCACAGTCTTAACTTGCTGTGAAGAAGTAAACAACTTAGGAACCAATATGAATAGGCCTTCTTTAACCTATTTATATAAAAAAAAAAATGTAGGGAAAGTTGCCTGTGCTCCATGGTCTATATGAATACCAGTGGTTTGCTATTAATGGAGAATGAACAGGAAATCTCACTGTGCCTTGGCCCCTGCTCTGAGTTGAATTAAGAGCTACATGAGGATTTTATTGGCAACATTTCCAGAAGGAAGTTTTTAGGAACTGGTCCATGATTCTTCTTGCTCTTTTCAACTGCCAGGATGACAGCCAATGTTTATGGCTAAAGACTTAGTTTGCTTACATGAATGAGATCAACAGAAAACAGAACACCAACAAAGTCAAAATGAATGTACAGTGTGAGCAAGAAGTATACCATGAATCTACAAAGATTTGGGGGTTGTTTGTTGCCACAGCGTGTGCTAGCCAAATATGACTAGAAAAATGCAAGCGGATTCTGGTCCTAATTCTGGCTCGGTCATTTGTTAATGAAAATTCAATTTGTGATTTTGCTGAGAGGGTATCATTTCTAAGCAATTACCCACAAGTAATTTATTTTATAAATCCCATTTTGACATTAGAAATAATATTGAAGCAGGCATGCTTTGTATGTACTAGTTTTTTGTTGTTTTGTTTTGTTTTTACTGAGTCAGCTACTACTACTCATAAAGGCATTATGAGTATAAAGCTTGCATTAAATTCTAAACTTTGTATAACACAAGTGGCATCTTTAACTCCTAGAACAGACACAATTTTGTCTTATGCTTACTCAATTTTTGTCATGAGTTGTATGTTGTTCTGTTGATGAATTTATCTCACGATAATATTTATATCTTTAAAATTGTAGTAAAATTTCAAATAAAAGATACTGAGATACCTTTTAGAAATATAGAGATAAGCAATATATTATAACTGTTCTTCACCTCAATAATGCTAATGGAAAGATTATATTTCTCAGTGAGGATTTTGCTGTGTATTGTGAAGGAAATATGGAAAAACAGGACAGATTCTATAAATATTCTTTGACCACTTGGTTAAATATATTAAGACTATTCTAATATAATTTTACTGGTCTTAAATTACTATAATATTTTTTTCAAATATCTATTACATTAACCTTTTTCTTTTCTTACTCATCTTTACTTCCTTATTCCAGATTCATTTTCTTTGACCTGTACCACAGGATGAGTCCACTCTCTCCTTAATCATCCTACTTCCACATTGCTATCTTCCCAAACATTTCCTTTTTTGTTTCAACTTCATGCTCAAAAGTTTCTAATCATTAGTATAAAATAAAATAAAACCCAGTTGGAATCTCTCTCCCCACATCTTCTACCATTGGAGAATTATAGCCTCTCACTTTTCAAAATGACTTTTCTTTTCCAGAAAATTTCAATTACTTCTCCCAACATCCTTTCAAACTCCTCTCTAACTTAAAAGCTTGTAAGCTCATTGATGTTGGGGAGCCCAGTTTTAGAAGCACAGTGTTGTTCATGTAGGTCATTGATGGGCATATATATATTTGTTAGATCTATTTGCAATGCCCAGAATTTCTCAATTTTTCTTCAGCTTATTTCGGAATATGAATTGCTCTTCCAGGTATGATGCAGAAATGCCATAGTCATTATACTGCTAGAGAAATGGTTAAATCACACCTGGATGTTATTTAACTTATAACCAAATTAAATACATTTTCCATGTGGATTATTCTGTCTGTTTCTCAGAACTTTACATATTTTGGCCGGGGGGGGGGGCACATGTTGAGCCACAATTCAAAATGTCTTTTAGTACTAATAATCTTGAAAAAGAAAAGGATCTGCTACAGCTTGAAGCCAATCACACTTACAGTTTTTATGTAATATGAATCTCATTGACAGGCTCTTGCATTATTACCATGGAGTAAAATTTATCAGATATATTAAAACACAGTTTTAACTGAAGGATAAGCCCTTCAAACTGATTATTATGTAGAGCTGAAGAAAATATGATTCTGCATTAAGGTATAAGAAGTAACTTATAATACTAATCAAATAAATAAATTCAAAGATAAAATTGTTAAACAAGCATTGAGTATTATAATTTTTTTAATTTGGGGAAATACTTTAATGTATGACAAAACAAATTTCTCCAAATATTATTTATCAAGAAATAAAGATTAAAAATTGATTCTATAGGAATTATTTTAAGAAATACATTTTGCACATCATGTATAAAATTCATTTAAAGTACAAAAAAGCATCTTATTTTTTCTATTTTATGCAGTTTTGTGAAGTGATATTTTTATATTTTACATACAAACATAAGTTGCAGATGATATTGAACAAAGGGCGCTGTTGCAAAAGATAAATTTTGTTACGTTACCAGGATTTCTACTTTTGCAAAATCTCTTCATCCTTATATTTGGTTAATTTGACACCCAATATATTTGTGTTTAAAGACAAGTTTAGGATCCTTAACTGTTTATGAATTTTTACACCAGTATCACACTGAACAGTAGAAACATCCTTCTAATGCACCATGCATATTGCAACAACTTCTGTTTTAAATGGATCTGCAAACAATTTTCAGTGTTCCCTCTCTTTCTTTGAATTGTCATCAAAAGCTGTATCCTCCATTGGTTTGTTGCTGACTGGTTTTTGGTTTCTGGCCAACTGAAATGTCCTTCCTTGGCTTACAGCACAATCACAGCCATCCCCAATTTGTCTAACCCTTTTTTTCTTTCTCCCTTTTTGCTCCTGTGCCCTGCTTTCCTTGGTTGTTAAAGCACAAATCGGGCCATAATGGTGTAGGGTCTATGCCCTTTGATGCTTGGCCATCTCAGCTAGAGCCCAGGTCCATAAAGTAATCAAAGTTCTTAACTTTTTCTCAGCTTAACTATACTTTAGACAAACTGCATACCTCTAAGCCAGACCTCCCTCTCACCATCACTTAAGAATCCAGAGGGCCTAACCACAGAGGTCCCTCTCCTTCCCTTCCCTGGAACATTTCCTTTAGAAGATTGGTAACTATAATCACTGCCCCTTTGAGAAGCAAATCTTTTTGAAAGCCTCTTGCCAATTTTACAGCCAGGAATGTCTTTCTCAAGGGCTTGGGAGTCATCCCTTTTGAAATTCAGTAATCCAAGAATATAGTACCCTACCTCCCTGGGAGGATTAAGAGCCTATGAACCTAATTTAGATAGGCACCTCATTCCAAAATGCCACACTAGCTCCTGTCATGAAAATAAGAGAACATTTACCTTTCCTTTAGTTAAGACCACTTTCCCCTGCCCTCCCTTCCATTTTCTTTACTCTTTTCTTAATTCAGCATATTATGTGGGTACAAATATTTTAGTTACATGAAATGTGTTTGCCTCGCCCATGTTATGCTACAATGTGTCCTTCCCCTATAGAGTGTGCCCCATTTCCATTAGCTGTGGGTTTACCCTCCCCATCCCCCAATCCCCCAACTTGACCAGCACTCAATGAGTATTACTACCATGTAAGCACCTTAGTGTTGATCAGTTAGTACCAATTTGATGGAGAGTACAGGTGGTGCATGTTTTTCCATCCTTGTAATACCTCACTTCGAAAGATGGGCTTAAGCTCTAGTCAGGATAAACATAAGAGGTGCTAGATCACCATTGTTTTTGTAGTTGAGTAGTATTCTATTGTATACATATACCATATTTTATTAATCCACTAGTGGATTGATGGGCATTTGGGTTGTTCCACATCTTTGCAATTGTTAATTGTGCTGCTATAAACATTCTAGTGCAGATGTCTTTTTTATAGAATATCATTTTTTTCCTTTGGATAGATGCCTAGTAGTGGGATTGCTGGATTAAATAATATTTCTATTTTTAATTCTTTGAGGTATTTCCAAATTACTTTCCACAGGAGTTATACTAATTTTCAGTATCACCAACAGTATAAGAGTGTTCCAATCTCTCCACATCCATGCCAGCATTTGTTATTTTGAGACTTTTTGACAGAGGCCAAAGTTAGGTGTTAGGTGATATTTCATTGTAGTTTTCATTTGCATTTCCCCTATAATTAGAGATGTTGAGCACCTTTTTATGTTTGCTGGCCATTATTCTGTCTTCTTCTGAAAAGTTTCTGTTCATGTTCTTTGCCTATTTTTTGATGGGCATATAGACCTTTGGAATAGAACAGAGATCCCAGATATAAAACCATCCTCATATTGTCATCTAATCTTTGACAAAGCAGACAAAAGTGTATACTAGGGGAAAGAATCTCTATTCAATAAGTGGTGCTGGGAAAACTGGATAGCCACATGCAGAAGAATAAAACTGGGTCCCCACCTTTCACAACAATAAACTCACAATGGATAACAGACTTAAACCTAAGGTGTGAAACCCAAGAATTCTGGAAGAAAATGTTGGGAAGACTCTCAGACGTTGGCGTAGGCAAAGAATTTATGAAGAAGACTCCCAAAGCAATCATAGCAGCAACAAAAATAAACAAATGGGACCTAATCAAATTATAAAGCTTCTGCACAGCCAAGGAAACTATTGTTAGAGTGAATAGACAACCTACAGAATGGGAGAAAATATTTGCTTTCTTCACATCCAATAAAGGGCTGATAACAAGAATATATATAGGACTTAAGAAAATCAACAAGAGGATTATAATTTTTAAATAGATCATGTCTAAAAAATTGAAAAATGCTTTATTATCATGAACTTTAATACATAGGGATTTATTTTTTTACCTCTTGACATCTTTAAAAATGATAGAATTCCTACAATCATGATTCATAGATGATAGACACATTTTTCTTTCATGGTGGTACACAAAATAATGGCTTGTCTTATTATAGATTGCAATTTAGATTTCATGAAATATGGTAAATATTTGAACTATTTTAGGGTTTATATTGATAACTGTACAAATCATGGACCACATGCAGCGTCCATTAATTTCTAAAATATTTAACTTAAAATTGTATAATGAAATGTGTATAATTTGTATGATCAAAGGGAATTGGCAATAATCTATTTAAAGCACTCTTCCTATATACGTACTGAACATTCCAGGAAACACTATCACCAGAGCACTTCTGAAGCATCTTTAAAGACAAAACAAAACAAAACAAAAAATAGTTGGGTGAAATGAGGCAGTTTAAGTATGTTACACTTTGGTATTATGAAATATTAATGCTCAGACTCCCACAAAAGAATATGGTCAGCAAAAGCTGTAAAAGACAAATCTCTTACTTATAAGCTTGTCTTTGGAAATTGACTGTAAGGATTTAATAATAAATAAATAAATTGTTTGAATTCACTCTATAGTTTAAGATTTTAATATTGAAATTTGGCAAAAATATTCACGCATTTTGTTTTCAGTTTAGAGGATTATCTTCCAAAAGCCACAGAGTATAACTCAAGAATCAGTTTTAAGGCTGTTTATATTTTTACATACATGGGTAGTAACTATATTTCTTTTTCTTTATTCCACCTAGCTATTTTTGATAGGAAATACCTGAGTCATATCCTTAGATTGTTGTAAATTTTTTTTCTCGATTATTTTGTTGTAATTATATTTGGTATAAAGGAAGATTTATATTTCAAAAATATATTGGCACAAAAGCTCAAATATAATCCAGTAGTAAAATCTCCATGATTTTTAAATTATTTTTATTGCATATGTTGAAAACTGCCATCAAAATTCAATCACACTTAATACTATGTTTAAATATTTCAAATTGCAATTTTTATAACCATAACTTTATATAAAATGCATATGTGGTTTACAGGCAAAAAATAATACAACTGTTATATACCCACTAAAAAAAAAGTGAACAATATTATTGCCTGTGAACTCCTTGTGTATGCCTCTAAAAGGAGCATTGTTCTCCTGGTGCCCAGAGATAACTGTTATCCTGGAATTTTGTTGATAATTTACATGCTCTTTTTATGCTAAATAAATATGTTATTTAATTTTGCCTATTTTAATCTTTTAATATAGGAATGTACATTATGTATTTTTCTATGACATTTTCAATCTTCATTATCCTCATGAAATTTGTCTCCTTGGATGCCTATATATGTGTTTCCTCCTTTTTCACTGTTCTAGAATAGTCCATCATGTGACTATACCACAATTGATTTATGTGGTTTGTCTTTCCATTCTTGCAATATTTCCCTTCCCTGATAATGGTCTCCAGTTCTATCCAAATTGTTGCAGAAGGCCCTAATTTATCCTTCTTCGTGGCTGAGTAGTATTTCATGGTATACACACACCACATACCACATTTCGTCAATCCATTCGTGAATTGATGGGCACTTGAATTAATTACACATCTTTGAAATTGTGAATTATGCTACCATAAACACTCGAGTACAGGTGTCTTTTTGATAAAATGATTTATTTTCCTTTGGGTAAATACCCAGTAGTGCAATTGCTAGATCAAACAGTAGGTCTACTTTTAGTTGAGGAATCTCCATATTGTTTTCCATAGAGGTTATACTAATTTGCAGTCCCACCAACAGTGTAGAAGCATTCCTTTCACTCTGTATCCATGCCAGCATCTATTATTTCTGCACTTTTTAATCAAAGCCATTCTCACTGGGATAAAGTGACATCTCATTGTGGTTTTAATTTGCATTTCCCTGATGATTAATAACACTGAGAATTTTTGTAAATGTTTATTGTCCATTTGTCTATCTTCTTTTTAAAAGCTTCTGGCCATGTCTTTTGTCCACATTTTAATGGGATTATTTGATTTTTCTTGCTGATTTGTTTGAGTTCTTTTTAGATTCCGGTTATTAGCCCTTTATCAGATGTATACCTTGTGAATATTTTTTCCCATTCCGTAGGTTGTCAATATGCTCTGTTGTCATTTCCTTAGCTGTGCAGATGCCTTTTAATTTAAGTAAGTGTCATTTATTTTTGCTGTTGTGTTATTGTCATTGGAGTCTTTTTCATAAATTCTTTGCTTAAGCCAATTTCCAGAGTAGTTTTCCAACATTTTCTTCTAACAGTCTTATACTTTCATGCCTTAGATTTAAGTCTTTTATCCATCTTGAGTGACTTTTTGTGAGTGGTGAGAGATATGGATCCTGTTTCATTCTTCTGCATGTGGCTGTCCAATTCTCCTAGCACCATTTATTGAATAGGGCTTATTTTCCCCAGGGTATATTGTTGTCTGCTTTGTCAAAGATCAATTGGCTGTATGTGTATGGTTTTATAACTGGATTCTCTGTCTTGTTCCTTTGGTCTATATCTCCGTTTTTGTACCATTATGTGCTGTTTTTGTTACTATAGCCTTGTAGTATAGTTGGAAGTCTAGTAATATGATAACTCCAGATTTGTTCTTTTTGCTTAAGATTGCTTTGGCTAGTCAGGCTGTTTTCTGGTTTCAAATGAAGCAGAGAATTATTTTTTTCTAGACATGTGAAATATGGCATTGGTATTTTTATGGGGGTTGCATTGAATCTGTAAATCACATTGGGTAGCATGGACATTTTAACAATGTTGATTCTACCTATCCATGAGAATGAAATATTTTTCCATTTGTTTGTGTCATCTGCAATTTCTTTCCTTAGTGTTTCATAGTTCTCTTTGTAAAGATCATTCACCTCCTTTGTTAAGTATATTCCTAGGTATTTTATTTTCTTTGTAGCTACTGTGAATGGTATTGTTAAATAATATCCATCTCAGCTCAATTAGTATGTGTAACAAAAGCATGAGGGTATTGCAGATTGCTCTGTATGCACTCCACCCTGTGGGTGCTTGAAGACCCTTTTTAGATCAGCAATCATAAGTCAGGTTAAGGTACAACTATCTTAGTCTAATTCTCCTTTTCTAGTAAAATAGACTGGAGTGGTTTCTTCTTCCTATCCCTAACCTAGTGGCTTGGTGCTCTGGGCTAATGTTATTAATAATATGTTAAAAACTGGACCTTCAAATACTTATAAACTGGCACTCTTTTTTTTTTTCTAACCAACACGCCCTACTAGATTTGACTAACAAAATCTAAAACCACCTAATGTACTTATCTACCCCCTCATATATCTAACTTCTTGTTCAATTTTATTCTAAGATTTGCATTCTCCATCTGGTGGAGTAAGATTTCACTACAGCTCAGGGCAAGGTTTAGGCTGTCAAATACTGACCCCCTAAAAGTCTACCAGGGACAAAATGTTGGTCATACAAAACTAAGTTTGTTAGACCTGCTGCAGTAAGAGAGGACAATATTTTGAGAATCTTAGTGGATTCCAGGAGGGGCAAAGTCAGCAGAGTACAGTTAAAGAGTCTTAGAAACCAGAGTAGATGATTCCAAAGTGGATTTTATGAGATTAAAACAAAACAAAACAAAAACTAGTTGAACTAGATTTACACAATATAATAGTTTTACTTTGTGGATATGGCGAGGTGAGTCTTGAAGCAAGTTTGATGATCAGCAAATTATTATCTTAAAAAACAAGCCATCTTAGTTTGTTTTCAGTCTTCTAAGAACAAGAAGCTTTTAGGGAAAATTGCTAACTTGTTTTTGTTTGGCAACAGTATTGTTGAGCACAGGGATAGGAAAATATGTTGCTACTACCAGTTTTCAAGGCAATTAGAATAAAGAAAATATCATTCTACTTACTTCATAAAGTTACTCTTCAAAAGAGATAGTAGGCAATCCAGTTTGAAATTTGTTTAATACTTAAAAATTTGAATCATAGGGCCAATGGTAGAGAGGTACAAGACATATTTTGCATTTGTACATGGTAGTTATTTTATTTAAAATACAAATTCCAGGCATTACAACAGATTTCTGCTCCCCATATATACACACATATACACACACACACATATATATATGTTGATATTATGTATCTATATATGTATATATGTGTGTGTGTATGAGAAAAGCTATCTCATACTTAATTATGAATTATCCCTGGTTCTATAATTAGGTTACTTGTTACTGCTTTTAGTGGTATAAAGAAGTTTTTGCCTTTTTTTTCTTGTAGTTGCTTCCTAAATAATCTACTATGAACAGGAGATAGTGTAGTAACTGAAGGCTTGCCAGAGCAAACCTGCTTTGAAGTGGCAAAGTAGGGTCCAGTTTTTAGTTCCTGATAAGAATAGCTGTGCTAAGAGGGCTATTTATGTGCTAGATAAAAATTGAACCCACAGTGACCTACCCGCCAAGGAGAAAGCAATAGGGAATGAATACCCCAACATCACTCACCTTTCTACTTCTAACTTCCTGATTTCATTAGCTGAAATGAATCAGAAGAGTCTCAGTTAGCTAAAGCAGTCCATTCCTATCACCCTTCCATGCTAAACACTGGATGGAAAAGAGTCAAGAGGGGATCTGGAAGAGCAAGTGGACAATAAGCAGGGCAGCCCTTTTCTACATGACCATATATAGTCATGGTGCTTGCATGATGCTTCTCTTCCCACAGGCCAGAAAAAAAGATGTCATAAAAACACTGATAATGGCATAGTGAATAGATAAAATACTCCTAAAACTTCAGTGGCAATGCTGAGCTGCAGAACTTAACCTAGAACCATTTACCTTCAAACCATTCGAGTGAAAAATAATCACTCAAACACTCACTGTGTTATTTAAGCCACCAGTCTGGTATTGGTAGTTGGCAGTATCATAACTGATACACTGTCTTGTGAGGCAACTACTGTTGTTATCTACACTATCCAGACAAGGAAATTTAGTCATAAAGGGAGCTGACAACTTAATTAAAGTTACAGAGAGGTTCTACTATAATGGATTTGGCACGAAGGGACACATATACTTTTTCTTACTTTGTAAATGTGACTTTACTGAATTTCATTTTCCTTACCTATAAAAGAGAAGAAAAAAAATCACACAGGCACAGTTGTAACATTACTTAAATGTTATAGTATTAATAAGTTGAAAATATTTTGAAGCAGTAAATAACTCTGACATACAAATTAAGACAATTTTTATTAATATATATTTTCATATTTTATATCTATCTATATCTACATATTTTTCTAACAATCAATAGATTCCTCAGAAAAAAAGGAATCTCACTCCACTTCTATAAACATTTTGCCAGTAGCCTTTTCTTGTTGTTTTTTCATTGATTCTTTTCTGTTCTAATTCAATCTAAGCTCTTGAAGCTGAGGATTATGATCCTCACAGATTTATAAATTGTAAACTAATGCACATAATAGATGTTCAATAAATTTTGTTGAATGAACATGATGGTATTTTATTTTTTCACACCTAGCAGTTTTCTATTATATCCTATAAAGTATAATGCTTATCTTCAATGTTAACTAAGAATATAATATCAATAAAAAGTAACATGTCATTCTATATCTTAGGTTAGGGGAAATGCTTTCATGTGTTATTCTTACTGAATAAAGCAAACTCACAAGAAATGTCATTTCTGAAATCACTTCAATTGGCTCAAATTTTTGGAAGAGCTGAAAAGTTTGTAATAAAAAGAAACCTAACAAGGATCAATAAGTTTCATTTCTACTTCCAGCTTTCTATATTTTTTTCTTCCCTCCTATCTATGCAACCACCCACGGGCCACAGGACACTGAAAGCATAAGCTTACCTCAAAGAATTCTAAAAATGAGCTGGAAGCAGATCTTTCTTTCTTGTTCTTACAATTGTAATTACTGGAATGCATCTTTTACTACAGAATTCTTAGGGTTTTAATAAAGTAAATTCCATTTAATATATCAAATATTTGACCTATACTTACCCTAAAAATATATAAAATACCAATTAATGTATGTGCCCTTTTAACTACATTCCCACCACTTAACAGAAATAAGAAAATAAAATTAAATAGAGAGATGTTTCAAATGCCTTTTAATTTTTCACATAATTTCTGCAAAGGAAGATAAGCATCTATTGTCTAAAACCAATCTGTAGACAACTCATTTATCACATTTATTATTCACCCCCACCCAGCAAAACCAAGAACAGATATAGAATGCATTTATATATAAGCCTGTGAATCAAGAATAAACATCAAATGTTTATCATGTTCTATGTAACCTAAATATAGTAACTATCTAAACTATATACATTTTAAGTTTATTATTACTCATTTACTATAAATTTAGTAATATTCTAAATACTTTTCATTAAAATTATCATTTTATTTATTTTAGTAATAATCCTCTACTATCGGTAAAACGTCAATTTTAGAGTCTACAAACCTAGGATTCTGAGACAAAATTATATGGCTCCATATAGGAAATTATATGACTCCATATGAAGGAGAGCTTCATAAAATGCCTAGACATCCTGGTTTAATACTCAAACAATAATCAATGTCATTCTTCTATCAGTCGATCATTGTGTAGCTTTAAGCAATTCACAATTATTCTGTGCTATTGTACCTGTTCTAACAAAATTAGTAATTCACTCATTTCTTCTTTTTTCTGTCATTCATCCATTCAGCCATATTTACTGAATGTATAATATGTACCAGGCTAAGCTCTAGCTCTCAGAATTTAAAAATATAAGATGTAGGCCCTGTCTTAAGAGTCTTCAAGTGTACTGAAAAAGAAACAATTTAAAAGCCTAATTACAATGCAGAGCATTAAGTGCTATAGTAGTGGCATGTGCTTGGCTTTAATTAGGAAGGTGCATTTAATTCAGGCCCAGTATTTTATCTGGAAAAGCTTCCCAGAGGAAGAAGTGTTTAAACTGAATATTTGTGATGCAATATCCTCAGGCTAGTATTCAGTCCCTAAAGTAAACTCACTGTTTTTAGCACACAGTAAAATTTTTCCTTTATTGTCTTAATTTGCTGGGTCAATTAAAATAAGCACTTGGCTCTTAGGCCCTCTTTTGGTGTTGAAACATGAACTAAATAAGCCTTGCTATCCACCCCATACCCTTGGGTTTAGAGCTAGGAGACTCTACAGGGGAGAAGAAATCAGGCACCTGTGTCCTTAGTTCCAATGTAATAATGAGTACATGTGATGTTTGTTTTCCCATTTTTGCAATATTTCACTTAGGATAATGATCGCCAGTTTCATCTAGATTGCTGCAAAAGGTATTAATTCATTTTTTATGACTGAGTAGTGTTTCATAGTGTTTCATACCTGTACCACATTTTATTAATCCACTCATGAATTGATGGGCACTTGAGTTGATTCCACTTCTTTGCAATTGTGAATTGTGCTGCAATAAACATTTGAGTACAAGTGTGTTTTTGATAAAATGATTTTTCTTCCTTTGGGTAAATACCTACTAGTGGGATTGCTAAATCAAATGGTAGGTCTACTTTTAGTTCTTTCAGGAATCTCCATGCTATTTTCTGTAGAGGTTGCACTAGTTTGCAGTCCTACCAACAGTATGTAAGTGTTCCTTTCTCTCCACATCCATGCTAGCATCTATTTTTTTTTAACTTTTTGATAAAAACCACTCTACTGGGATAAAGTGATATCTTATGTGGTTATAATTTGCATTTCCTGGATAATTAGTGGTGTTGAATATTTTTTCATATGATTATAGGCCATTAGTCTTTTTTGGAAAAGCTTCTCTTCATATCTTTTGCCCACTTTTTAATGGGGCTGTTTGATTATTTTCTTGTTGATTTGCTGAGTTCTTTGCTTCGTTTGAACCAGAAAAGAGCCCAGATAGCCAAAGAAACTTTAAGCAAAAGGAACAAATCTGGAGGCATCACTTTACCAGATATTACGCTATACTATAAGGCTATAGTAACCAAAACACTATATACCTTGCACTTAATATCTGGTAAAGAACAGAGACATAGATCAATGTAACAGAACAGAGAACCCAATATAAAACCATCCACATATTGTCACCTGATCTTTGAGAAAGTAGACACCAGGGAAAAGAATCCCTATTCAATAAATGGTGCTGGGAAAATTGGTTAGCAGCATGTAGAAGATTGAACCAGGATCCATATCACTCACTACTAAAATTAATTTAAAATGGATAATAGGCTCAAATATAAGACATGAAACTTTAAGAATTCTAGAAGAAAATGTTAGAAAAACACTTATAGATATCAGCGTAGGCAAAAAATTTAAGCAGAAAACCCCAAGGGCAATCACAGCAACAACAAAATAAATAAATGGGACATGAATAAATTAAAAGCTTCTGCACAGCCAAGGAAACAATCAAGAGAGCAAATAGACAACTTACAGAATAGGATAAAATATTCACATGCTACATACCCAATAAATTACTAATAACCAGAATCTACAAAGGAATCTCTTTGATACTAGGCCAGAAAGGGAGCCATTAATGAGCAGATTCTCTTAGATGCTTCAAGATTTAGATTCTAAATGATCTCATCATTCCATCTTCTAAGCTCTATTATCATTCACTGATTTCTTATAATCAGAGAGAGGGATTAACTGGAGATTGGTCAGTGCCTCATGCACATGAGATTGAGGAAAATTCTGACAGGATACCTATAGTCATTTATCTTTTCCCAGGTCCTCAGCTTCCCTCAATCCTCTGTATGGCAAGTGGTTTAATATAACTTCTAGAATTTGAGGCATCCCTTTGTGTATTCTAGGAAAGAGAAGAAAGAGGATGAAAGAAAGGAAAAATCCATATTTGTTGCTTGGTTGACTCCCTTTAAACAGCCTTCATGGAATTCCCACACAATACTTCTACTTATATATTATGTGGCCACTTCTGGCTGTAAGGAAAATAATAGCAGTAGTATTAATAGCTGTTGCCAGCTCTGTCATGTAATTTAGACTCAGAATATGGTTTAGGGGCAGAGTCAACAAACTTTTCTAGTGATAAGCATATGAGAATTGAAGAGAGCAAGAAATAAGATAACTCCCTGTTTTGGGATCTGAGAAAAAGGTGATTCTAGATGACATTGATTGAAAACAGAAAAAACAATTTTGGGGGTAGAGAGAAATCCCAAGATTTGCATTTTGATATTAAGTTTGCAGTTCTTAAAAGATATTTAAGGACTATTTGAAGTTGATATAAATTTAGAAGAAAGGTTTACATTAGGTGATACATTGTGAATCAATCACATAATGATGGTATAGAAAATCATGGAACCAGACAAGATCATTAGAGGAACAATGTGTTGGGGAGCAATTCTCCATGGCATTTATGAATTCTTTGTTTGTGACTATCTTTTCATGAATGTTTGTGTAACAAACTGCCTTACAATATACAGATAGTGTGTCCACCTGAAGCAGAACTTATATTTGTTATCTGACCAAGTTAATAAAAGGAATATCTCTTTCCAGTGAAATTAATGAGATTTTCTAATAGCGATTTAAAAGACTAGTTCAGTTTCATTCTCCTGCACATGAATATCCAGTTTTCCCAGCATCATTTATTGAAGAGATTATCCTTTCCCTAGTGTATGTTCTTGGCATCTTTTTCAAAAATGAGTTGACTGAAAATATGTGTATTTATGTCTGGGTTCTCTATTCTGTCAAATTAATCTATGTTTCTGTTTTGAACTACTACCATGCTGTTTTGGTTATTGTAACTTTGTAGTATAATTTGAAGCATGGTAATGTGATGCCTCCAGCTTTGTTATTTTTGTTCAGAATTGCTTTGGCTATTCTGTGCCTTTTGTGACTCATAGGAATTTTAGGATGATTTTTCCTATTTCTGTGAAGAGTATCATTGGCATTTTGATAGGGATTGCACTGAATTTTTAGATTGCTTTGAGTAGGATGGACAGTGTAAAAAATGATTCCTCAAATCAAGAAATCCAAAAACAACAAATGCTAGTGAGGATGTGGAGAGACAGGAACACTCTTACTCTGGTGGCAGGACTGCAAATTAGTGCAACTTTTGTGGAAAAGAATTTGGAGATATCTCAAACAGCTAAAAATAGAAATACCATTCGACCCACAAATAACATTATTAGGCATCTACCCAAAAGAACATAAGACATTCTATTATAAAGAAATCTGAACCCGAATGTTTATGGCAGCACAATTCACTATTGCAAGGACATGGAAACAACCCAAGCACCCATCTATTCATGAGTGGATTATTAAAATTTGGTATATGTTTACAATGGAATATTACTCAATTCTAAGAAATGACAGTGAGCTAGGACCAATTATATTATCCTGGATTGAGCTTAAGCCCATTATCCAAAGTGAGGTGACACAAGATCAGAATAATGGGCTCCACATGTACTTGCCATCAAATTGGTACTTATTGATTAACACTTTGGTGCTCAAAGTGTGGTGGTGTTCACCAAGGATTTGAGGGTTAAGGGGGTAGGCCCACATCTGAGGGATGTGGTGAGCATTGTAGAGGGGAAGGGCATACCCCTAACCCTTGGTAGGAAGAGGCAAAGATATAAAATGTAACCAAAATGTTAAAAAAAAAAACCAACATCTGTCGGGTGTCCAGCAGGTGGAAGGGGGGAGGAGGGGATGGGTATATACATACATAGTGAGTGTGATGTACACTTGTCTGGGGGATGGACATGTTTGAAGCTCTGACTTGAGAGGGGAGGGGAGGCCAGGGCAATGTACATAACCTTAACATTTGTACCCCCATAATATGCTGAAATAGAAAAAAAAAAGAAAGAAAATCAAATTTAAAAAAATTAATGAACATGAGTATCTTTCCAAATTTTTTTGTGTCCTCTTCAATTTCTTTCTTCATTCTTTGAGAGTTTTTACTGTATAGATCTTTCATTTCTTTGGTTAACTTTATTCCTACATATTTTTTCTATACCTATTATAAGTGGAATTGCTTTCTTGATTTCTTCAAGATTGTTTACTATTGACTTATATAAATGCTACTTATTTTTATGTTGATATTATATTCTACAACTTTACTGAATTTGCTTATAAGTTTTAACAGGTTTTTTAAATGGAATCCTTAGGTTTTTCTAAATATAAAATTATATAATTTGGAAACAAGAACAATTGGACTTCTTCCTTTTCAATTTGGATGCTTTTTATATTTTTCTCTTGTCTAATTGCTCTGGCTATGACTTCCAGTACTACGTTGAATAAAAGTGGTGAAAGCAGGCATTTTCATCTTGTTCCGGATCTTAGTGAAAAAGGCTTTTGATTTTTGTCCATTCAGTATCATGCTAGTTTCAGTTTTGTGATATATCATCTTTATTGTTTTGAGTTATGTTTCTTCCATATGCAGTTTGTTGAGAGGTTTGGTTTTTTTTTTATCACAAAAGGATGTTGAATTTTATTTAATGCTTTTTTGGTATTTATGAAAGTTATCTTTCACCATATATAAAAATCAAAACAAAATAGGTTACAAGTTTAAATGTAAGAACTGAATCTATGAATTTATGAGCAGAATACTAGGGTCACATTTCAGGATATTGATCTTGGCAAAGATTTATTACATAAAACCTCAAAGTACAGCCACCAAAAATTGGCAAATGAGATTACATCAAACTAAAAAGCTTCTGCACAAACAACAATTAACAAATTGAAGATAAATCCTACAGAATGGAGGAAATATTTGAAAACTATTAAACTGACATAGTATTAATAATCAGAATATATAAGGAGCTCAAACAACTCAATAACAAAAAAACAAATAATCTGATCTTAAAATGGGCAAAAATCAATATTGGTCAACATACCGAGACCCTATATCTACAAAAAAATTTAAAAATTAGCTGTGTGCGGTGGCACACACCTGTTATTCCAGCTGCTCAGGAAGGCTGAATGTTGAAGAGTTGCTTGAGCCTGGGTTGAAGATTGCAGTGAACTATGATCATGCTACTGCACTTCAGCTTGAGCAACAGAACAAGACCCTGTCTCTTAAAAAAAAGGCAAACAAATCTAAATAAACATTTCTCAAAAGAAGATATGCAATGGACAACAGATATATAAAAAAAATGGTCAACATCACTAATAAGGAAATGCAAATCAAAGCACAACGAGATGTCCTCTCACACAAGTTAAAATGGCTGTTGTCAAAAAGATAGAAAACAACAAATTCTGACAAGGATGCAGAGAAAGGGGAACACTTGTACACTTTTGGTGAGAATGGAAATTAGCACAGCCACTATGGAGAATATTATGAAAGTTTCTCAAAATACTGAAAATAGAACTATCATATGATCCAGCAATCTCACTGCTGGATATATATTAAAATGAAAAAAGAAATCAGTATATGGAAGAGATATTAGCACTCTCATGTTTATTGCAGCACTATTCACCATATATCAGATAGTAAATCAATCAAATGTTCATTAATGAATGAATGAATAAGAAAAATGTGGTATATATACACACAGTGGAATGTTATTCTACCATAACAAAGAATGAAATCCTGTCATTTGCAACAATATTGGTGGGACAAGAGGTCATTATGTTAAGTAAAATAAGCCAGGCACAGAAAAAAAAAATGTTATCTGTTCTTTCTCTACGTGGGAGCTGAAAAATTGATCTCAAGGAGGTAGTGAATAACATGGTGACTAATAGAGACTAGGAAGGGGAGTGGGGAGAGCAGGATAAAGAAGGGTTGGCCACCTATTCAAAAATACAGTTGGGTAGAATGAATAAGATCTAGTGCTCAGTAGCAAAATAGGGCAACTACAGTTAACAATAATTTACTGTGTATTTTAAAATAATTAGAAGTGTAGATTTGGAATGTTCCTAGCACAAAGTAATGATAAATGTTTGAGGTGATAGATATCACAGTTACACAGATTTGATCATTACACATTGATTGCTTATAAAAAATATCTCCTATACCCCATAAATATGTACAAGTATTATATATCTATAATTTTTAAATATTAAAGATGATTGGTTTAGGGATTTCCTAAATGCATAATGGATTTGTGCCATAGCATCCATCCACATCACTTTACCTCGTCTGTGCTCCTTAGACCTTTGGTAAAAACTGAAAATAGCATAAACATGAAGCTCATGCTGTTATTCCATGAGCAATAATGTTCTTTGTGCATGACTCAGGCACCTTGCATATTCTGCTAGAATCTGTAGAACCATGGTAGACTGTTAGCTTGCGAGTAAGGTAAAAGTTCAGAACCTTCGCAATTCTCAACAATTTAGATAATGAAGATAAAAGAGAAAAAGCAACACCTTAGACTACCCAACATGTACTGGTCAAGAGAAATGGAAGATCCAGAAAATGATAGGAGCAAAACCAGAAGAATTTATTTTAATTTTTTTCAAGGAATCCTATATATGAAATACACGTTTGAAATAAGAGGTCTTCTTGGCTCTTCTGATATCAAGTGTTTGAATAGATAATTGACCACTTCATCCAGCAAGATGTAAGAACTATTTAAGGAATTTAACTAGACCTAATTCGAGTAGTAAAAATTTATTGTTCAAGGCTAATAATTAGCACTGTACACAATTTATTTATATATTTGTGGAAAATGCAACCTCTTTAATAAACAGACACTGCTGATGTCACATAAATAATACAAATATTGATACACACCTGATACTGTTACTTTTTAAACATTTTATGTTATTTTGAAATAGTTGTAGCTTAACATGCAGGTGTAAAGAATTATATAGTGAAATCTTATAGATCCTATATTCAGTTTTTTCCAATGGTAATGTCCTGCATAACTATAGTACAATCACATCCAAGAATTAATGTTGATAAAACCCATTGACCTTGTTCAGCTATCACTAGTTTTACATTCAATTATTTATGTGAGTATATTTAGTTCTATGCAATTTTATCATATGTTTGATTCTCGTGGTCACTATCACATTCAAGATACAGAATAGTTCCATTACAAGGATACTTTGTGCCACCCTTTTTGTAGCCACAGCCCCCTTCTTCTTTTCCCCAAGAATAATTAGTCAAATGAAAGAGAGAAGAGGGAAATGGAAGCCAGGCAGGAAAAGATGTGCAAAATTTATGCAGTGTGAGAAAATGTGTTAAACTTAAAGAATAACAACTTTCACTTTCTCTATTGCTATTTTATTTTCCTTTGCTTTTATGTGAATACTTATTATCTGCTTCGTTCATTAATTGTTTTGTGGGGGAGAACAATTTGTATGTGAGAGAGAGAGAGAGACAGAGAGACACTAAGTACTGTTTTTATTTTATTACCTATGGTCAATTCTCAGTACTTTACTGTATAAATGTTATCAAACACCTTTCATTTACTTTAAAAAACTAAATACCAATGAAATGAAATAAGACTATTCAATCAAAGAAATTAGTATCTTACACTTTCCAAGATCCCTGGTGGTAAATGATGATATGGCATGCTTTGTAAATTCATTACTACTATACAAATATACTTATTATATGTCAAAAAGTAATATATTCCATGATTGTGATAAAGAACCATGTGAGTTCAAAGTAAAAAGGAAGAAGATAAATTCTTGCTAGAAAATAGTAGAGTCTTTATGGTATAGAAACCATAATCCCCGTCTCTAACTATTCTCTTTCCCTGTCCAGAAAAAGGGTGTCATTAGCATATGACATGAAAATAAAGTTTAACTATGGTGATTTTCTTGGGTTCAACTACTTTAGAATTCTTATTCCTCTGATTGTCTTTTGACAATGATCACAAATTTTCTATTGCAACCTTCCTGTACTTCTGGTCACCAACTAGAACTCAGACTAATAGCTAGCTACTTCTCTGCCAGAGGAAATGAGGTGAGAAGGTCTCTCACTCTATACTTTTCTGCCCCTTCAGTCTCCTCTGAGATAATCAGATAAAGTTGTACAGATAAATGGGACAATTCCATAAGAAATGTATGATATAAAACATTAATCTTTTACTACTGTCAATTGAATCCTAGGTCTCAAAGGGAAAGGACCTTTGAGTTTTTCCAATATATCTGCTTCTCTTATTGCTACCTAGGTTCTACTTTCTTAGCTCTATTTTCTCTTGCCCAAGTCTTTCAAGTCTCTTCATTCAATTCTCCACCTACATTCCTGTAAACATACCTTCTCAAACTGACAAGTAGAAATTTTGCTCTTCCAGTGTATCTACCCCCAGAGTCCCTCTCCTCCTTCGCCAGTCCTGGGTTGTTTCATCTGAAGGAATCCCTGAACTTTACCAGTGAAATCTATTGCTTTGTCTGTTTGAAGAAGACCCAGGGATTCCAGCATCACTTTTCTTAAGGGTGTAAGTATCCATCTGATCAGGATCTCTTTTTTTTTTTCCCTTAAATTTTCTAACCAGTGTGAGGTAAAAATAGTCTAGTACCTTTAAATAAAGTTTCTGTTCAGTTAAGCCTATGCAAATTTCCAAGTACAAATATTAATTTTCATGGATAATGAAGTTTATAGTACAAATATTAATTGTTCAGGATAACATGGTTTATATCCTTATTAATACAGAATTTGTTTTATCAATTAGCAAAGCAGCTGGCCCTTTTCCTAAAGTCATTAGGTCCATTTAATGTCAAGATTAACTTCAAAAGCTTTTCCCTTTGCTCTGATGAGGTAAGGTGGCAGTAGGGAAGAGGGTGGCTGGCTCTTATTTTTACAAGGCCAATAAGCTGATGGAATATAGAGATAGAAGCAAGAATAGCATTCCTCAGACGTTAGAAACAATGAGTATCCACATATGTTAAAATCAGGAAGTTGTGTTAGTGCAGGGAGCAATGAATAATTCTGCTTGACCAGATTATAGTGATATAGAACACAGTGAACCCAAGGCCTAGAAAACAGTTATAGTGATAGAAAACTTCTATAGAAAGGACAAAATTATAATTAGCCTTTAAAAACCCAAAGGAAGCAACATGCATGGAAAAAGATAAAAAGGGCTTAAGTGGAGTGAAAATGAAACACAATGAGACTATTAAAATAATCCAGGTGAGAGAGACAGAAAATAACTTTCCTTTCAATTGCCTACAAAATTGTAAATGTCTATTGCATAGAATACCATGAAAATGAATGAATTTTGTAGCCAGATTCTGAACAATTTAACGTACAAAAAAAGACAGTGTGAGACCTAGGGATTTGGAAAACCATTAACTTTCCTAAAATACCAGGATATAATCTCTTACACTACTAAAGAAAAAAAAAAAGACATTACCTGAAATATTTGTCTTCATTTTTAGGCAGCACTTTGGTCTTGAGAGAATATGGTGAAAACATGTTAATTATTTTGCATAAATATGGTAAATATATTTGATTTTTATGATTTATCTGATATTAGCGGTCCACAAGCATACTATAGCGATCTCTTATTGATCTATAAGTCTTATATTCTATACCTCCATAAATATGATAATTTTATAAAATATATAATTTTGTGGTACAATCTGAGATAATAAAATTATAATAAAAGTTGCTAAAAGGTGTTATGAATAATCATTAAACTTTAAAGCAAGGATTTACTCTTATTCAATTTAATAGACAAGGAAAATGAGGTTCACAGAAGCTCAGTAAATTATCCGAGTTAATTTGTTGAAGAGCTGAATTTTCAAAATAGTTATGTTTCCAATCAGTGCTAAAGTTTATAAGAAAAGTTACATATCAAAATTGTCACTGAAGAAATGTTAATTATAAGACTTAGAAATTTCATTCAAAATGTCAGTTTAGTGGTTCTTCAAAGCCAGGTTTCACTGTTATTGAGATCATTTATGAAGAACTTTTGAAGAATTATAAACAGGAATAGACTTTCTTTCTTTAGAGTACATTTGATTTGATTCAGGAAGATATTTCAGCCAATTTAAAAAGGAACTCGTGTTATATAGTCTTACACTGGCAAATACATATCACTGTTGCTCCTTCTTGTTTCAAACTTGCCTTGTAGTTAAATCCAGGGCTCAACACTCAATGGAAGTAGAAATTGGGTCTTTCTCCTTAACCCTCTCATTTTTCAGGTTCATTACTGAACTGCATTGGAAGTTTTTTTCCCATTTTCCTCTCTCTTCTTAAGAGCCATTTGTTCTAACTTTTATTCAACTTAATTAGTACTCCCTTCTTTTAATCAGAGCTTTAAGAAACATTGAAAATAAGCAAGTATTTTCCATAATCAATGTCCAAGTCATACTTTATGATACCAAGGTCATCCCATTCACCCACTCATTTGTGATTGTCAACATAAAAACCCAATGTCAGCCGAGGATCTAATTAGCACAAATGCATTAAAGTCTAAAGAATATGTTTTTGCACTATTTTCAGCATAGAATGTGAAGTAATACTTTTGCATTTTAATAAAGGATAAAAATCCTTATGCCACAAATAAAGGATCTCAGTTACAGAATTTAGATCTTGGAAACATAAGGGAAGCTGTTTGGGAACAGGGATGCAGAGTAGAAAGCAAATTCATGGATCTGTTCTCATTCCCTCTAAAATCACCAACCTGTGTTGCCAATAATATCTCTTAAAGTAAATGAAACACTGATGATTATAAGGTGCTGACATAGACTTTGATGACACAGAACACTAAGTCAACTATAATAATTATACTTTTAAAACCTTAATCCACTTTTTCACAGGCCATCTCAATAATCAGTAAAAACACTAGGAAATGAGCTTTAGGAGACAGCTATCTCGCTGAAACACTGATAACAGAAGCACAACTTTAATTTTATGAACTAAGAAAAACTTGATAGAAGTTAACCAGTTCAATGACATACTCTTGAATTAGCTTTCCCTGCCTTCCTGTTTTCACTCTGTCTAGTTCTTCCCTTCTTGTTCCTGGCCTGGAAACCACCTGTGTCCAAGACCTAGACTCTTAGTTCTGAGACAGCTAGTTCCAGAAATGGCCTTAATAGCAGTAAATGGACTGCTTTTTAGCTAGAGGCCTGAGACAAAAAAAATATATATATTAGGAGGAGGAGGACAGGTGTTCTGGGAAAGAGACCTATGGATGGAACTGTGAGAGCAGTTAAAATATGCCAATCTTAAATTGCATGTGATGTCCAACCAGAGAACATCTACAGTGGAAGAGGCAATAATGAACAATGTATAAGAATGTGTGTGTGTATGTGTGTGTGCATATCAGAAATATTGCATAGACATGTCCTCACATTTTTTCCCAATACACCTTGCAGCTTTATTTGGTAGATATCTGATTCTACAGCTATAGGCACACCTGATGTTTAAATGTCTGCAAGTGTTCTCAAAGGGCAAGAAACTTCTGTTATGAATATTTCAAGTTTATAACTGCTCCTTTGTTCTGCTTAAGGCTTTAATTGTTGATACAGCTGACACCAAACCATCTGAAAGTTTTAGAAATATGTCATATGTTGCCTTGTATATATATCCATGAACACTCACAATGTTACAGTTTCTTGAATAAGAGAAAGACATAAGTGGCATAAAATTGCATATGAGAAAATCTATGCAGGTTATATACAGTTAAGATTTTCAAAGAAAAGAAAGAAATTTATTGGGGTCAGGTTAGAGATGATTTTCAAACTGATTTTTGAAGGAAAGGAAGAATTTGATAATGATAAGGAGCAAGAGTGAAGTTAAAGGTACACAAGAATGGAAATAGCGTGCATGGTGGAAATAACTGCTGATAATTACTGTATCCTTTCTCTGAGACAGCCCATGTTCTGAACACCTTCCATGGATTAGCTACTATCCCCAGACTATGCAAACCCCTCTGCATTAAATGTGCTACTCTTTGCCACAGTCTCTCCCATCTCACTAAATGTCAAATCTATTCTCATAGTTGCTCAGGTAAAAAATCTTGATGCCCAACTTTAAACAAATCTTATGAGCTCTATTTTTAACATATATTCCAAATATAGCACTTACCACCTCTACTTCCAGAAGCCTAATCTAAACCACAATTATTTCTCTCCCGGACCACTCCTGTAGTCTCCTACTTGATTTTTCTGCACCTATCTTTATTCTCCTATAGTTCTTCATTCCAAAAGAATAATTCCTTAAAATCCCAAGGCAAATTGTGTTGCTGTTTTACATTAAACCCTCTGAAGATTCTTCGTAATGCAGATGAAAATGAAAAATCCATACTATGGTTTTACAAGACTTGATACTTCCCCCTAATACCTTTATTATCTAATCTCCAACCACTCTTTCTTTGCCAACTCTGATCCAGCCACATTTGTTTTCTTGCTAATCTCTAAACATGTCTAGCACACTCCTGCCTCTGGACCTTTGCATTCACTTGCTGGTCTCTTTCTTTAAAACATGGTCTTCCACTCTATTATAAAGACAGCTGCACCCAAATGTTTATGACAGCACAATTCACTATTGCAAGATCATGGAAACAACCCAAGTGCCCGTCAATTTATGAGTGGATAATTAAAATTTGGTATATGCTCACAATGGAATATTACTCAATTCTAAGAAATGGCAGTGAGCTAGCACTGTTTATGCTATCCAAAGTGATGCTATCCCATTATCCAAAGTGAGGCAACACAAGATCAAGAAAATGGGCTCCACATCTACTCACCACCAAATTGATACTGACTGATTAAAACTATGGTGCTCAAATGGTGGTAGTGTTCACCAGGGATTCATAGGGGAGGGAGGAGGGACCCACATCTTAGAGTTGTGGTGAGCATTGTGAGGGGGAAATGGAATACTTCTAACCCTTCTTAGGGAGAGGCAAAGATATACAATGTAACCAAAATGTAAAAAAAGAAAAAAAAATTTAGCGGGTGGTAGGCAGGTGGGAGGGGGGAGGAGGGGAAGGATATATACTTAGATAATGGGTGCAGTGCTCACTACCTGGGGGTTGGACATGCTTGATGTTCAGGCACGGCAGAGAGGGGGGAGGGATGGCAGCGGCAATATATGTAACCCTAACAATATTTGTACCCCCATAATATGATAAAATAAAAGGAAAAAAACAAACAAACATGGTCTTCTCCCTGTCGAAACCACTTGGCTGGTTTCATTTTACATAGGTCTCTGTTTAGATATCACCTCCTGAAAGAGGTCTTCCGTGATAACTTCATCTAATACAGCAGCTCCATTTATTTTTAGCTCCTTGCCTTGTTTTATTCTTCTCTACAGCATATATTACCGCCTTGAATGCTATGTCTTCATTTGTTTATCCCTTATCTCTTCCCACTAGAATTAAGCCCTATAAGAGCAAGGATTTTATCTATTTTCTCCATTGCCATATATCCAGGATCTAAAACAGGGCTTGGCACATAGCAGGCAGTTTATAATTGTTTAGTGACTATGTGAATTTATTACTTTCATTCTTTCAAAATCCTAAAAGATAGGTAGTAGTCCTCATTATACTAAAAGGAAATTGCTCACAGAAATATTAAATAGCTTTTCTTTCAGTAGTTAATAAGAATTATAATTTAGATTTATACTGAGGCTCAGAGCCTACATTTCTAATGACCATTTTATATTACCTTTTCAGGATAAAACTATAAGAATAGGATGTATAAATGAGGAGAAATTACATAATAGGGATTAATAAGAGGTAAGGTTTGCTAAATTATATTTTCATACTAGGACAGAACATAAAATCCCCACATTTAAATATTTCATTTACCAATGCTTGACTTAGGGTTACAGGAAGTTTATTCCAGCTCATAAATCTAAATTTAAGAGGAAATTGAAGATAATTACTGCTGATATTTTAAGTGTTATATATTTTATTATTTTATTATAATAGCATAAAATAAATTAATATCTTAAACACATCTTCCATTAAAAAAACTGCTCAATTTTAAGTGCTATTTGAAAATTTTGCAATTTCGTAAAAGAAAAAAATGTAGCAATAGACCAAATTATTGCCAGAAAAAGAAATTCTTGGAAATATCATTTAGGAATCACTATTCACTGATGGCTGTAGTTTAGAAATGCATATCTAAGAAAATATATTTATTTCCAAAGTCAGCATCACACATGAAGTAGCTCAAAAAATTTCACCCCAGAATATTACTCTTTAGTGTAAAGAGTCCAATAGTACTACACGTCCAATACACAGCTGATATCTAGAATTTATTTAGAACTCAGGAAAATCAGCAAGGAAAAATCAAACAACCCTATCAAAAAATGGGCAAAGGACATGAACAGAAATTTTTCAAAAGAAGACAGAATAATGGCCAATAAATATATGAAAAAATGCTCAACATCTCTAATCATCAGGGAAATGAAAATCAAAACCACAATGAGATATCACCTATTTCCAGTAAGAATACCTTTATCAAAAAGTCTCCAAACAACAAATGCTGGCATGGATGCGGAGAGATAGGAACACTCCTACACTGCTGGTGGGACTGCAAACTAGTTCAACCTCTGTGGAAAGCAATATAGAGATACCTTAAAGCGATACAAGTAGATCTACCATTTGATCCAGCAATTCCACTACTGGGCATCTACACAAAAGATCAAATGACACTCTACAAATGGGACACCTGCACTCGAATGTTTATAGCAGCACAGTTCACAATCACAAAGGTGTGGAAACAACCCAGGTACCCATCAATACATGTGTTGATTAATAAAATGTGGTATATGTATACCATGGAATACTATTCAGCTTTTAGAAACAATGCTGATATAGCACCTCTTGTATTCTCCTGGATAGAGCTGGAACCCATTCTACTAGGTGAAGTATCTCAAGAATGGAAAATATCCATATCCCATTGAAATACTGGATAAAGTACTCTGTGATTCTCCCTATGCTCATGATAAATAGACCTCTTCCTCTTAATCTGCCTTAATTGTGAGTTGATCCTTCAGTGAACTTCTGGAGGAAAGGGAAAGTTTCCCCTCCCCCCCCCACATGTCAGAATCATGTCAATCAATTTGATGAAGACTGTGGCCATAATCTCAACCAGGGATGCTGACTAAAGTCATTTCTAAATATATTATACTGAATGATACTCCTAAATTGTCTTACTCTAGCTGAGATATAGTATCTGAAAATGCTAGCATGTATACAGGGAGTGTATCAAAGAGAAATATATTTTAAATTCTACATCACATGTTAGATAAAATAACTTTCAAAAAACTTAGCAGCTAATCTCAGCTACACCAATTACTATTAAGTTTTTCTTGTGTTTTCCTCTAAAAAATTAAATTATATACCTTCACTTTTATCCTGATCCCATGTGCTACATGCCTACCTAGACTCCAATGTATATCATTTCTTTCTTTCAACTGGCTTTAAAAGTCATTTTACTTTCTGAATTTCATCACTAAGTAATTTTTTTATTTTTTTCCCAAGAAGTTTAGCTTTGTCTCTCCAAATATGTGATAAGCTTTACTGGGGCTTACAAACTATTTTAACCTTCTTTGTGACTCCAAGAATACCAAGTTCAGTAGTTTGTGATTCATTTAAAAAATTAAAATTGTGAATATTAGCTTTTCTTACCTTTTACTATATGAGGATAAATGATATTTAATTTAATTAACACCTAAAGAAAGAAGCAAAATATCTCTTAATTAGAATATAATAAAGTGACATTACACATCTAAAGAATGGATATAGCAATTAAAAGACAAAGCTCTCAGAAAAAAACATAATATTGCCACCATTGGATAATGGTTATATAAATCATATACTGGTTTCATTTTCCAACACATAAAGAGCTTGGAAGCCATCATTCTTACCCTTCTAACAAGAAAAACAACTAAACAAACTGAAAACTAGCAACTTTTCTTAGATCCGTCAGAGAACTGAGGTCATAGAACAAACAGCCACCCAGAAATAATAAGCTGGTTGGAATACTTGAATGGTAATTTTGGTAGACTTCTGAGGAGAGTGTGAATTAACATGAGAGTGAGAAACTCCTGGGACCACCATCTAAAGGGGGTGCATAACACTTTGGTTACTTTTATCTCCAAAAATCCTATCAGGTTCTCTATAGTAAGGAGGCACAGAGAGGTCCCCTTGTGTCTGGCTGGGGGCAGGTGGGGAGAAAGGAAGAGTAGCCACTGTGAAATATGCCTACAGCTTTTTCCATGACAAAAACCTACTCTGGGGAAGGGGGCTAGGGAGACTTTATCAGAGTCTTGTCCCACCTGAGGTAAGGGCATTTCTTAGACTCCAGTACCTTCTAGTCTTCCTCCATCTCCTAAAGGGGTACTGTGGAGAAGCTAAGAAACACTTGTGAAGATCACATTCCAGAGACACAGATCCACTTAAATATTGAGATATAATCATGAGTTTACAGAATGGTTCTTCTCCACCATACCTTACCACATCCACCACAGGGATCCAGTATAATAAGAGTGGATTACAGCTGATAGACCCACTAGGCACAGAATCTATCTAAGGAAGAGTTTTTAGGGAAGCACAAAGGCATCAGAGAGAACAAAAACAAGGACATCAGAAGATTTTGAAACAGGAAATTTCAAATAACTATGAATAATATGTTCAAGGTTCTAATGGAGAAATTAGACAACATGCAACAAAGGATGGATAAAATAACCAGAAAAAAGGAAACTCTAAGAAAAAATTAAAAGGAACTACTAGAAATAAAAAATATTCCAGCAGAAATAAAGAATAACATTGATGGCTTCCTCAGTAGACTGGACAAGGCAAAAGAACAAATCGGTGATCTTGTAGACAGGTCAATAGAAACCCCCAACAAAAAATGACAAAAGCAGAACAGAACATCCAAAAGCTGTGGGAAAATTACAAAAGGTGTAACATATTCATAATTGGAATACCAGAAGGAAAAGGAAGATAGAATCAAGCAGAATACATAATTAAATTAAAAATAGCCAAAGTTTTTTTTCCAAATTAATGGCAGATGCTAAACCACACATTCAGGAATCTCAAAGAATACCACACCAAGCGTAACTACCAAAAAATCTACATCTAGGCATGTATTCAAATTACAAAAAACAAAAAAAGAAAAGCAAAAGCATCAGACTATTTCATTAAACCTCATTATAACCTAAAAGGAGGATTCTTAAACATTACTTTCATGAACAGAGTGCTTTATTGAGATTAAATTGAATGTAGAAGCCCAATGTATAAAACAGATTTTAAAAAACTGTAAGAGAAGAGCTGTACTTGTTTAAGGAAAGTTTGGTATGGGGACAACAGAATATTTTTGATCCCTCATCTCTACACATCCCCATATTCTAGAATAGTTTTGCCCAATAAAACATAATATGAGGTACATGTGAAATATGAAATTTCCTTGAAGTCACATATTTAAAAAGTAAAAAGTCATAAGTAAAATTACTTATAATACTATACTTTGTTACCTAATACATATTATCATTTTAATATGTAACCAATATAAAAACTATTAATGAGATATTTTACATTATTTTTCTTACGAAGACTTCAAATTCAGTGTGTATTTTATACTTACTGCACATCTCAACTTAGATGTTAAATTTTTCATGGAAATATCTAATTTGTATAAAGATTTAAGAAAAACTAGAGATGAAAAAGTATATTATTCTAAACAATATACTTACATTGTTCTAAATATACTTATAATCCTTTCAGGAGCTACATTGAGTATTAGTTTTTAATTTTTAATTTAAATTAAGTAACATTAAAATTCTAACTTAAAATTAAAATACTAACTTGAAATTAAAATTTTAAGTCAAAATAAAATTAAAAATTCTAGTCTTTAGTTGCTAGCTACATTTCAGTTGTTCAGTTGCTAGCCACATTCAATATATGGTTAGAGGCTGCCATATTGCACAGTGAAGTTCTAGAACTTTATAGAATATAGTTTGAAAACCATGGGCTTAGTAAAAATGCTTCTGAAGACTATCATTCAGGAGGCTAATGCCATGCTTACCAAGAAGCATTCTGCTTACAATGATACAATCTGGATGCACTGATAAAATCTTGTTCCTAAACTACAAGGTGGGGTTTCACACTATAGACCTAGTTAAATTTACTAATATAATCATATCCTGTGAAGGATCTGGGAAGCCAGTATGCTAAACAAAATTTTCCTGGCAGCCTTCTTTTCCGCATGCACATTGCTTTCAAAATGTCAACAATATCACTCCGAGGTCTGTTCATCTCACAGATGGCAAAGTCAGCTTCTTAAATTAATCAGCCTAACCTGGAAGCCATAATAAGTATGAAATAGATTAGGCAGGAGTTATTCCCCAAAGGCTTGTCAATCCAATAGCTTAAAGCAATGCTGATCACTGCTCTAATAGCTGAAGGTAGTTGCTGAGGATAGTGAAATAAATCCCAGATGGACTGTTGAAAGGAGGAAGAACTGCATCTGCAAATGCATAATCACAAAGTGAATTATAATTTCAAGCAATGTAGTTTAATTGTGGGCAATAGAGGGTACAGTATTATGAAGTGAAGCAATCAAATGAAATTAATGCTATCTTAGCTTCAGCTATTCTAGTTGATGAACTGTAAAGTGTAACTCTTCAGGAAGCACTAATTCTTGGAAATGGTGAAATTCTTTACCAAGGATAGGCTTTAGTTGGAATTTTATCTGGTAAAATCCCAAAAACTAGACATGGACCTCTGAATAAAGTAATAGATAGGAGGAATTCACTATGCAACACCTGTCTTGCTTGCATCTTCTTTCCTGTCTTAGTGCTTCTATAACCCTAGAGGATACAGATGAACACAGCCATTGTGCCTGACCTTGAATTTGTTGCACTTGAGCCTACCCTCCCCAGCAGGCTTCCCATAAGAGAAATTTGGCCTCACTGTGTCTTACGTAAATTTATTATTAATGTGAACACAAGTTCTATTTAATTGGATTAGAAACAGTAGAGATTAAATATATAAAGAACAAGAGTAATTTCAAAGAATCACACTAGACAGTATCTTTGTGATTCCACTTGTTCTACTTTAATTATAATTTTCTCTTAACCAAATTGGACACACATAAAATATCAAATCCATACACTACTTTACCATTTGAGATTTTTTAAATTACAATATTTGATCATGTCACCCATTTCTCATACAAAAAAAAAACAAAAAAGTCTCCCAAATTCTTGAAGATCATAGTCAAAGCTCTTCATAGTATGTTCTCAATCTTTCTTTCCAGATATATCTTCCACTCTAATCTATGTATTCAGGGGGTTAAGTTCAAAATACTTCATAATCATTATGTTAAATTTACTGACAAAAATGAACACTAAAAAACTGTGGTCTGAAGAAGGTAGCCTTTTGTTTCATTGTCAGATCCTAGAGAGATACAGTGAATCCTGAGGAAGGTTACAGGGTGGACATAGCAGAGGGGCATTTTGAAAGGCTAGGACTGTGAGTATTGACCAAGTGGAATCACAGCATTTCAATATTTTAACACCCAGAACGGTTATATCACTGTGTACCAGGTGAATGTCAGTCCAAATGCACCTGCATTATAAATTTCAGACTTCTAGATATTCTTCCTCATGTGGAGGATCAAGCAAGTAAATATTACTTGAAATGAGTAAAATTAAAATATTCTATGAATTTTCATACCTGTAAATGTTTGTTTGTAAGATTTCTATACTATTCCTCTGTAGTTTTCCATTACCTACCTTCAACTCATCTTTGGTGAATTGGCTGCAACACCAGACCTGCTCTTTAGCCTTCTCAGAACCTTACGGCTGGAATTAATTTCAAAACTTGTTTAGAATAGATAGGGTTTCTGATTTCTTCACTTTCTAAATCCATAATGGAAGCCTAGATGAATGCCTGTCCATACAATGCTCAGTAAATGGTAAATAAAGAAATTTACAAAGAAGCCATAAATATTGGATGAGTAATCATAGTCAAAATCTATTCCCATTCTAAAGTGCTACAATCATTCTTTTATGTATTTAAAACCCAAAGAGCTTTTTGTGTTGGGAAAAGATAAGGAATTGTGATCAAAAAGATAGAAACAAAGAACTAGGGGTGCTATTTTAAGGTGAGAGCTATATGCTAGTACTAAACTTCATTTTTATACTTTTGTGTTTCAACCTCATATTACTTTAATAATTCAGAGTAGTTTAATTTACTTTTAATAGTGGAATAAATATTATAATGACCTTTTTACTGGAAAGGCAAAGAAATATAATTCTTCCATATTGTAATGCTGAGTGTTTTTTATCTATTTTCTGCTGCATAGGTCATCCAAGGGCAAGATAAAGTAACTTGAAATCAAACTTCGTTAGCGTAGTGATGTCAACTTGCAAGAAGAGTGTAAGTCTCATTATTCTTTCTTTTTAGGATGACCTTCTTGGAACTCCCATTTGCTTTTATATTTTCATATATTTTATGCATAAAGATCCACTGAATACCATAAAAATTATTCCAAATTTAGAGCATAATTGCTTTTAGCTGTAAAAAGAGAACATAGCAACCTCACATCCATTACAGGCTTACTTTTCCAACTCTCCTTCAAGATAGTCACTGCAGCAAAAATTAGAACTCGCTTTTGAAATAAAGCCCATAACACGCAGTACACAGTTTCTGTTCTATCCTGTATATCCTCAGCTTCTTCTTATTTATTCACCTCTGAGACACAATAGGATAATTTGTTAAAAAGTGCTCCATCTTTTCTTTCTCATTGATTCTTCATTTGTTTCCAATCTTGAGTTTCCCACCTCTCTGCTACAAATGTCTAAAGGAACTGTAAATAATGAATCTCCTATTGCTTCTTTCCATTTTGTAATTTTTGACCTTTCATTTTCATGTAAACCCTTCTAATAAGGATTATTATGTAGCTGCATGTGGTTTCCATCAGCACAAGTATTAGAAATGACTTACAGTGTGAGTTCTATCATCTAAACCACCAACTTTCCCTTAGGCTTATGGTAAATATTAATAGATGACTGAGAAATTTCTTTCCTTTACCTTTGTCTCTCATTTTCATCTGTGATGCTTACATACATCAATTAAGGAAATAAATAATGATCCCCAAAAGAGTCTTGGAACATCTCATTCTATTTTGTCAATCTTTTTCTTTCAGGACAGAACACTGTTTCTAAAAGAGTTGCAGAGACATATACATAAGTAGTGAGTCTTTTCCATAGATGGTACCTATATTTGTTGTAGTTTTTAATTCCTATTTTCACAGAAAGTTAATGAAATTATGACTTTTTGGTACATTTTTGTAGTTCATTTCACATACACTTAAGTTTCATGTTTTCAACAGTTTAAATTATTTTTATTTTTTTCCTCTATGGTATGCAGAAACTATTTAGAAAGTTATTTGTTTTAGTGCACTAACTGGTTACAAATAATTTTTAAAGTCTCTTTTATTTTGGTGGAAGGGAATACCTTATAATGGGTTTATGTTTGGGCAGCAGAGTAGGAATAAACAGTCTTTTTATGTCTAACTCATATTCTTTTTTTCTGCAAGTTAAGCCTTTCTTCTTTTGTATATTAAGATGAAAATGATTTATCTTATTCTCTAAAGGCATGTGCCAATGTATAACACATTAAAAGTTTTGCTGGAACTGACATATTTTCTTCTGTATTCCATCTTCTATACATGTGCTTTATTCTGAAGTGTGACAAGAGAACAAAATAAAAGAGACTTTAAAAATTACTTGTAACCAGTTAGTGCACTAAAACAAATAACTTTCTAAATATTGGTCCTGAAATTTATGAACAAGCATAAAACTAATTTATATAGATATGACTATAATTATAGATTACAAATCCCCCCAAAATTTATAGTCCTTACTCTTCCTCATTACTAAATGTGAAACACATTATATTTGCTTCCAGCCAAAAACCAGAAATTTCAAAAATTATGCTTGTTTAATCTTTTCAGTGGTTTATAATCCCAGGCAGAAAAATATGATTGTTATGATCAACATAAATGTCTTTCTGTTGCAGTTTAAACTTTCAGCTTCTTGTTTGTTATTGAAAGGGAGACAATTATCATTCTCTTATAATATTCCAGTATATACTTAGATAAAATAAAACTATTAGCTAGATGTTTTTATTTGTTTTATTCTTGTAGGCATGTTTATATCTTCACAGCAATCCTGTGCACACCTCCTCATTCAACTTTTGATTTCAAACTCCTTGACTACATAGTGACTCAGGTATAAAGGCATATTTCACTTTTAGAAGATTTGTGAGTTATTTTATTTTATTTCATTTTTGTATTCTTTTGAAGGTGTACTAGCTGAAGACATCTCAACCCACAAGCATGGGTTTGCCAGTAAACACATTTGGACTTTTGGTTGCTATTTTTTTCTTTTGTTCTTATCCCATTTTAACCCCTGTCCTCTATTCCATTACAGAAAATAAGGAAGGCAACATTTAAGAAAACATCTTATCAATTGTTCATGTAAGCAAAGAAAAGGAAGAAAAAATATAGACAGATTATGACATTTTCTAAAAGCCGTTTTAGTCTAATCAAGACCTTTAGCTACCAGATAATACTTAAGGCTTCCTATTTTCAATATTCAGAAGCAAAGTATATCTTATCAGGACTCAGTCTGAGGAAGATAAACTAATGTTCAAATTCACTCTACAATAGACCTACGTGTCTTAAATCTCTTTACTATTTCCTAATTTGCCTAAATTTCTTAATTTGTCTCAGAGATGAATACAGTTTTCTTGATTTGCTATGCACTGAAACCAAATTCCTAATCCTGTACATCCACATCCAGTTTTCTAGCATGTACGTAAATTAGAAAAGTTTCCCAAAGAAAAGGGATGTGTCACGAGGAATCAGTGACTGTAAGTGACCATGTTGAAAGGCTCAGTTGATGTCTACATTTAAAAAAAAAATCAGTTCTTTCTAATACTAATTTTATAGTACAAGAACATGAAACCCACATTATTCTTTTCATTTATATGACACTAAACACTTGCATTTTTTTAAGTTGATAAAGTAAATTACCATTTCTATCTGCTATCTAAAATGGAAATGATAAAGACAAAAATACAGCTCCCATCACTTAAAATTTTGTTTAAAAACATATATTCTGAGTTTTTCTTTCAACAAATAAAACAAATAGTCCATATTGAGTTCTGTCTTTTGCTTGGGTGACATCTTCTCATCTTTCAAGTGTTTCTTACTCTCCAGCTCTTTCCACACTTTACAACATCTTGGGATAGAACAAGGTACTTTAAACCTGTCACCATAGGTTCACCATGTGTTCATTAAGTGAATGACTATAGTTTAATGTAATTTTCTCTCAAATGATTAAACAGATAAAGTATATAAAGATTTATAAACTGTAAAGTTTATTCATGCAACAAATATTTATTATGGGTTTATTATCTACCAAGCCACAAGTGTTACCATAAGTATAATCTATAAAAAAACAATTAGGTTAGGAATAAGACCATTGAATGAAATTTTGGTGTGGGAGAACATTTTAGTACCTTTAAAATATACTACACATGTTAATGCTTCATATATGTAAAAATTTATATAAAACATTATAAATGTGCATAGTTTATAATTAAAAGGAAATTTGTCTCTTATTATCTTTTAAATAAATATCACAGAACTTTAGGCTAAAAAGAGGCCTACATATTGCTAGCTTCTACAACTTAACACATGACGACTCCAGGTAGAAAAAGTAAACATCAGACAACTAACTACTGAAAGAATTGGAGCATGACCTCAGCTATCTTTATTTCCAACTCAATTCTGTTTCAAAAGTAATAAACATAATGCTTTCTTTTGAGCTATTTTATGATACTATATGTTATTTCCTGACAATAATTTAAATATTAACAGAGACTTTATTCTACATAATTCTCAATGTGTAAAATAACTATCACTATTATCCTGGGGAGAAAAAAAAATCAAGATTTGGGCTAAGATGTAACTTTAAGTATAGTTCAATGAATATGCTTTACTTTTAAGAACATATTGTCTTTTCCAATTTCAATAAGATGAAACTTCACACATACCTGTAAAAAAAGTGTAAGTAGACTTTTTTTGATATTAATCTAGAAGTTTTCAATCTGATTGACAAGAAAAGGTGTGCACAAGATGCTCTTTGTATCACTGAATTATCTCCCATCCATGTTGAAGGAAAGTTTAGGCATTATTCTGTTTCACATGCTAAGAAACAATTAGTCATATTTCCCGTTAAGTACAAAACAAACAAAGATCACTGACCTTACCTCTGCCTTGTTTTCAACCTATAGTCCAGCTGAGAATCCTGCTTAACATTTAGCTGTTATCAATATGGAGCAGCATAGAATAGTTACCATGCCCCATCATATGAGAAGGCATTTGTCTGCTGGTGATATCCTATTTCTCCCTGTTTGGAACATTCCCCTCCCCTGTGGTAAGTAGTCTTCCTGCCATTTGACTTAATGAAATATTCCATCTAGGTGAACTATTGGGACTCTTTAGTAACCAGAAAGTACCCTTTATCTTCTTTCAATTAAGCCATATATATTTGTTATTATTGTTATTTAACATTAAATTTCTCTGAGATTCCAAAAATTATTGCCAATGGCATTTATGTCCTGCAGTCTTTACCTTTTAATATCATTTAAAGAAGAAAAGAAATTGTGGAATTAGATTCTTTAATGAAAAATTTAGCCTCCAATTTTACAAAAGTAATTTGTCTCAACACTAACATCTCTAGACTTGAATGTAAAAATATGAAAATATTAAAATTAATTTACAGAAGAAAAGAGCTAATACTAATAATTCTGGACATTTAAGTGAAGGAAAATGTTAGTAAAATTTACATTAATGAGATTTAAATTCAAAATGAAATCAAAAGAGCTTAACATACAAACTAGGAAGTATCAGTCTACCAGACTTCAAGGTGTACTACAAGGGTATAGTAACTAAAATAGCATGGTACTGGCACAAGAACAGAGATATAGACCTTTGGAACAGGACTGAGAATCCAGAGACAAAACCATTAGCATATTGTCATATAATCTTTGACAAAGCAGACAAAAATATACACTTGGGGAAAGCATCTCTTTTTAATAAATGGTGTTGGGAAAACTGGATCACTACATGCAGAAGATTAAAACTGGATCCCTATCTCTTATCTTTTACAAAAATCAATTCACAATGGATAACAGACTAAACCTAAGGCATGAAACCTTAAGAATCCTAGAAGAAAATATAGGGAAGGCCCTTTCAGACATCAGCCTACGCAAAGAATGTATGAAGAAGACCCCCAAAGCAATCACTGCAGCAACAAAAATAAATAAATGGGACCCGATCAAATTAAAAAGCTTTCATACAGCCAAGAAAACTATCATTAGAATGAATAGACAGCCTACAGAATGGGAGAAAATATTTGCTCTCTACACATCCAATAAAGGGCTTATGACAAGAATCTATCTAGAACTCAAAAAAAATCAACAAGAAAATGTCAAACAACCCCATCGATAAATGGTCAAAGGACATGAATAGAAACTTTTCAAAATAAGACAGAATAATGGCTAGAAAACATATAAAAAAATTCTCAACATCTCTAATCATTGGGGAAATGCAAATCAAAACCACAATGAGATATTGCGTAACCCCAGTGAGACTGGCCTTTATCAAAAAATTCCAAGACAACAAATGCTGGTGAGGATGTGGAAAGACAGGAACACTCTTAGACTGTTGGTAGGAATGCAAATTAGTGCAACCTCTGGGGAAAAGAATTTGGGGATACCTCAAAGAACTAAAAATAGAAATACCATTTGATTCAGCAATAGCACTATTAGGCATCTACCCAAAGGAACAAAAGACATTCTATAATAAAGACGTCTGCACTCAAACATTTATGGCAGCACAATTCATTATTGCAAGGATGTGGAAACAACCTCAGTGTCTGTCAATCCATGAGTGGATTAATAAAATATGGTATATGTATACGATGGAATACTACTCAATTACAAAAACCACTGTGATCTAGCACCTCTTATATTTTCCTGGATAGAGCTTCAGCCTATCCTCCGAAGTGAGGTATCACAAGTATGGAAGAATAAGCACCACATGTACTCACCGTCAAACTGGCACTGACTGATCAACACTAAGGTGCTCACACAGCAAGAATATTCATTGGGGGTTGGGGGCTTGGGAGTGGGTAAACTCACAACTAATATTTAGAGTGAGCATTGTAAGGGGGAAAGGACACACCTGAAATCATGGTTTGGGTGTGGCAAAGTCATAACATGTAACCAAAATGTACCCCCATAATATCCTGAAATAAAAAAAGGAGCTTAAAATTATAATTCTGTAATTAGAGGAATTATATCTATTTTGTCAGGTATATTACAATAATAAAAATGAAATTAATCCATTGACTATCACATCTTGATTACTATGTATTGGCAGGAGTTTGATCTGCTCAATTAATCTCATTATAATTTATGACATTTATTCCTAAATACTGTTCAAGAGATTTAAAATAATTTTTACAAAACATTCACCAAGATGTATATAATGTTATCATGTGAAATTTATAAGCTTAATTTAAAATATATACTTTGCTAAAAGGAAACTAAAATTTTACTGATTTATGTAATATTGATAAGAAAGCAAATTTATTATATTAAAGAAGAAAAATATTAGCTATTAAAATATACTAGATAATAAATATAAATTAGTTAATTAAGGGAAATGTATATATCAGCAGAAGTTTAAATATATATATGTGTGTATATATATATATATATATATATACATATATATATATATATGAATGAGAATAAAGAGAACAGTTCCACTGCAGACATGAGCAATCAGGATCCTTTGCCCTGGTCCCTAATTTTAGAATGTGTAGTTCTTACCTTGACTGACCATGACCCTTCCTACTGGATTCTGTCTTCTGAGGGACAATGCAGCTATTTGTTTGCCTAGTTTTAGGTTGTACTTAACCTTTTGGTAATACATAGGTACTGTCAGATGCAGTGGTAAATTGATAGGCAAAAAGAGGAAAGGATAAAATGAGTAAGGAAAGCACAGATATGTTACAATGTATGGCTTTTATCTTCTCTACCAAGAGACAAAATAAGAATACTTCCCTTACCCTCAGTGGCATCGACTATCATAATCTGATGAATAGTTTGTCATAAATTACCTTCATGTATGACCTGATAACCTTTAGTGAGAGCAAACTTTCATTTTAACAAGAACTTCCAAGGTCTAACTCAAGATTTTGTTTATTAGGAGGGAGAATCTACAAGGCTAGGGAGATCTTAGTAGCTCCATGTATCACACCAAATGATGTTATGTCTGTATAGACACCCAGAAAGCTCTAGTACTAGGATATACTAAGCTGCCCTGCTTTAACAAAGTACAGTAATCTGTGCGGTCTCTTTCTGCATGCTAAATTCCTTAAAACACTTAATCTTCTGAGTATGACGTCCTTATGAATTGTTGGATTTTGTATCAGGCTTTCTTTTTGTTCACAAAATTAAATCCATATGTATTAGATGCAACCCCCAGAAGTCCTCATATTTTTTGAGTTGATCAAAGAATCATATTAACAGATATTCCCCACTGTTCTAAGTTCTACTGCCTGATAATTGACCACAGTGGGAGTTACTTACAATGGCTATCAATTCAAGAGCAATTAATGGGCAGTAAAGCTTACAGAGAAAGCAACATGGGCTGGAAGAAAGTGCTTTTAGATCAATACTGCTTTTAATAAAATCTTCTAAATTTTAGGGGAGAAAAAGAACCCCTGATGAACAGAGAATGTTCATCTACTTATAAACATCCCCATCACAATAATATAAATGTTGGCACAGGAAGAAGTTCTGATTTAATTTTGGAAAGGTTATCTTTCTAATTATGTATAACCTTTTAGATGATATTTGCTTTATAAGGCAGGAGAATATACTGCTGGAATAGTGGGCAACCCTATATGACCAAAGTCATTTATGCTGTCAAAGTTCTCTCCTGTTCAAGAAAGTTCCCAGTTAAAGGAGGATTCAATGACAGAACTTTCATTTTGTCTTATCAAATTAATTTCTATTATAAAGTAACCTGGAAATTTTAAAAAAGGCAAAATGAAAGCTGAAAATATAATTATAGATTGGAGTCAATAGTTAAAACACATTTTAAAGTTTTAAATATAACAAAGTTTTCCCTGAAAATGACTGTACTTTTTGGATGTTACTTTAAATATAATCATCTAGCCATACAAATTGGAAATGTTTAAGGTACAAATATTCCTAATTAAAAAAATTATTCCAGTGTATAAATATTTTTATACACATTAAGATTATGTTTATTAAGGATAATTTCTGGGGAATCTTTAGTATTTTAAAATAAAATCCGATATAATAAAATAACTCATTTTGACTGTTTTGACATTTCCTAAAGATTAAAATAAAACAGTTTTAAATTTGGGAAAATATCATTTGAGAATATTAGACACTTTTGTATTGCACAATCTAAACCACAAGTGGGGCACAAGTACTCCTTGACTAATATGGTTAAATGTTAGAATATTATAAAAGTCCAAATGATGATAAAATCTTTTAAGATTTCTCATTTTTCTCATCATGAACATGTTCAAGTGAATTCACATTTATAGAAGTCTCTTTTCCAAAGCACCAATTCTGAATTAGGTCAAGTATCTGAAGAATGCTTCTATTATTATATTAAAATTCCCTTAATAAGAAAATGGTCACAAAAGTCTCATTTAACTTATACAAAGTTAAGAAAACTTTCATAACCACTCTGTTATTTAATATTTATGGAGAATATTATTGCTTTTATATTGCTTTCATGCTAGTTATAAGAAGAAGTTTGAAATATCACAAATTAAGATAACAGAATATTATTTGCTCCCCCTTAAATTATTTCCAAACTGTAGTTACGCGGTATAATGGGCAGGATTCTAAAATGGCCTCCGTTATTTTTACTCTCTTCTATCCACACTCTTGTATAATCCTCTCTCCTTCAGTGTGAGCAGAACTAGCAACTTGCTTCTAACCAATAGAATAGGGAAAGGTGAAAGTAATTTGAAGATGTACTTAAGATATCTGATCAGTTGACTTCATGTGAATGAGAAAGGAGATTATTCTGGGTGAGCCTCAGCTAATCAGATGAGCACAATAAAGGGAACAGAGATAAAAGAAACACTCCTGCTGGTCTTAAAAAAACAAACTAGAGGAGAGGATGGGTGTATACTTACATAATGAGTGTGATGTGCACCACCTGGAGGATGGACGGGCTTGAAGCTCTGACTTGGGGGAGGAGGGGTTGCAAGGGCAACAATATATGTAACCTTAACAACTCTTGTACCTCCATAATATGATGAAATAAAATTAATTAATTAATTAAAAAAAAAAACTAGGATGATTTCCACAGCTGTAAGGGATTGAATTCTGCCAAAACCCAGGTAAACTTAGCAAAGAACCTTTAGCCTCAGATGACAGTGCATCTATGGTTCACCTTAACTGTAACTTTATGAAACACTGAGCATAGGAACTAGCTAAACAGTGCCCAGATTACTCACCTATAAAAGCTGTGTCATAAAAATTTTACATCGTTTTAAGCAACTAAATTGATTTTAGTAAGTTCCTCAGCATACACAGAGAACAAAAAAGAGAGAAATTTGGACATTGATAAAAAATGAGTAACCACATTACAGAAACTATTCACAAGGAACAAAAAAATCACTTTGTTTTCCTCCCAATACTTATCACAATTGACATCTGTTGGATTTATTTGTGTTTATTTATTAATAATATGAATTATCCACTAGAATATATGTTTTTGAAAGTCAGAAACTTGTGTTCACTGCTGTATTCCAAAAACCCAAATGGTATCTGACACATAGTGAGTGCACAATAAATGTTTAACTGATTAACATAAAAATAGTAAACATATCAACATATATTATGGATTCTTATGTTAAGACTTTGGAGATATCTAGAAATAAAATATGAAAATTAAAAAGAATCCTTAAGTTTTACTGAAAAGGCATATTAACTGATCTAATTTCACCCTCTTTTCTTTTGACTTACTTCAACTTCTTTTTTCAATCTGTGACACCACTGTCATCATGTTATTTCACTGATACAAACAACCATGGCTCCATACTACTCATGTCATAAGTGAACCACTCTAACTGGTCATGGCAATCTTCCTTAATTCAGCTACCCCCAATCTTTCCAGAGTGCTAGCTAACAGTTGAATCTGACTTCCCTGTGAGGGTTCTAGTCAAACAGATTGCCCCCACCTCCATTAACTCCCAATCCTCTATCTTTGGCTCAGTTTCTTTCTTAATTCTGCAATTATTCTCTCTTCCTTTTATTTACTTCACTTTCCTACTCTTTGAAGTCAAGCTTGAATGCATAAAATCTTGCTTAGTTATATTGTATTGAACTACAATTTCATCACTCTAGCTACATGGTAAAAACCCTTAAAGGCAGGATAGCGTAACAGGAAGTGTAAAACAGAAAGGTGCCGGACTCTAGACTAGTTACTCTGACTTTGAACATATAAAACAGCCTCTCTAAATAACACTTTACAGCTTGTTTAAAGATTAAATAATTCTCAGCACAATTCCTGACACAGATTCTTGCATATGAATTCATTTTCACTTGTATTTTCCTTCCCCAAAACAAATGTCACAAATTAGGGTATATAAACTCAAAATAAAAAGTTTTCAATTGTCTAATTGTTTTCATTTTCTTCAAGAATATTAAAACCATTACTAACAAAACATCAGAATCTATAATATTAAAAAATAATTTAATATTAAGTCAAGGCAAAAATCCCAACACACATAAACACAAACTCACTGTCTCTCTCTCTCTCTTTCTCTCTCTCACACACAAACACACACACACACACACACACACACACACTTAATGTGCTCTGAAAGTTGTTGGTGTCCAGAAATCTTTCTCATTTGTGATGCTATTCAGGTTATGACACGTAGCGATTGTAAAAGAAATTCAGTTGAGCTCCCAAAGCCACGCTGACATGAAAAGCCAACATACTACAAAGCCACACCAGAGAATTAAAGAGTATTTTACTTAGTTTCAAAAGAAAAATAATTTTATTTAACTTATATATAACACATTTTCTAGGTTAGCTTGTTTTAGATTTATATATCTATATATAACAATTAAAAATTGAGTCCACTATAATACATATATATATATATACACACACACACACACACACACACACACACACACATGACAGTAGGCTCAATTTTTTTTTTACTTCATAAGTGGAAAATTACAATGTTAGGAGAATTCAAAACATTTTTTTCCACAGCTTTTTAAATGTGTGTTTTCCTGAAACCATTATTATTGTTAATTACTGACATTTGGAAGGTTTACATGCTGCTACAAAAACAAACAAAAACAAACACCCCTAGGAACTCCTGGATTTATTAAATGAAAACTCTTGTTGATTTTAATTGTTTCAAATTCCTGAGACCAGCAATCAAGGATCAACAAATAGAAAGCTTCTAGGTATATGCAGTGTCTTCTTCAGACCATACTTAAAATCTACTGCAAATTTCTTTTTTTTAATTTTATTTATTTATTTTTCCCAAATTCTGTGGGTACAAATATTGTTAGGGTTACATAACTTGCCCCTGCCCCTCACCCCACCCCGCTCTGCCAGAACTTCAAGCATGTCCAGTCTTCAAGTGGTGAGCAAATTTCTTTAAGAATTGAGTATTTCATATTTTAAAGACAATTCCTCAATTCAATGGTTTTATTCTGGGTCAAAAATAATTTGTAAAAATACATTATGCATTTTTTATCAACTACTATAGTTCTAGTGATTTACAAGTTGATGGTTAAAGATGTAAGAATCAAGAAAGGGCCAAGGAATTTCAACTATAAATAGGGAGGAGGATAGCATTCATTTATTTCAAATATGTATTATGTTTCTATGTACGGAAGGGCTAAAAAATATGGGCTAAGCTCTCTGTTCTAATTCTTTCCCCAGTTTTGTAGAGAATAGATATATAAATCAGTTATCATAGCAAAGTGTGGCAATTGAAATTAAAATGAATAATAGAGTCATTAGGTTGGATAGTTATAGAATAGTTATCATAAATAATTAACATATATATCCACCCCATATAAATGTACTCCTATAAATTTATTTTGTTTATTCACATACATATACATTTATGTATATGTAGGCCTGTGTATATACATATATGTGGGAATTCTACCAAAAAAGTATAATGAATTATATAGTGATTTAAATTTTCTCATTTATGTTTTTCTCTATTTTCCTATTTTTATGTTGAATGTGTTTATTTAAATAATGCAAATCATAACACAATGTGTGTTTTCAACAAAATTTCACTTTCTACTGAGGCAACAAACATTAGAATCCTTGGGTGAGCATTTTGAAATTTGACAAATTTTTTCATAGTGATTTCATTCTAAATAGTAAAGCACTTTTGGGTTACACTTTTCTTTTTACTATTACTTGAATCCAGTGCCATAAGACACAATTTTAATAATATAATATGATATAATTTCATATTAAGATTGTGACTAATTATATTCCCAAATTGGCTATTAAAATTGTACCAATGATGTATTAGCCTCCTGCATTACATCGTTATCTTCTATACGTGCAGCTGGCTCAGTCTCTCTTGTGGTAAGTGCTGGACTTCAGCACATCCTCCTGATACCTTCATGGCAGGATCCACAGCAGCTCTGTTGCCCACATTCAACCCTCCAAACCAATGGAGGTAGTGTTTCTTCCCACTCTGCTGTAAGGCATGAGATCTGGCTTCCCTTTCTTCTTGAAAGGTCTGGGAATATAGTTGATACAACAAACCTTTCTTTTCAAGTCATAGTTTTAACAAAAGGAATGTTTTACAAACAGTTATGTAAATTACAAAATATTTCAATCACTTTTGAAAGTATTTTTTTGTACACCTTTCCATCCAATTGTAAAGCATATGTTAAGATTCTGTTGAGTGGAGTACCCAGTTTTCATAGGAACTCTAGGCAGAAGGGAGAGCAAATGCCAAGTTCCAATGGTAGCAGCATTCTTTTTTTTATTTTTTTATTTTGGCATATGATGGGGGTACAGATTTTAAGGTTTCAATAAATGCCCTTTCCCCCCTCCCCACACAAGTCTGAGTCTCCAGCATGACCATCCCTCAGATGGTGCACATCTCACTCATTATGTATGTATAAACCTACTCCCCGCCCCCCTGCCCAATACCCTATTACTGTAGTACCTATGTGTCCACTTAGGTGCTGCTCATTTAATACCAGTTTGCTGGTGAGTATATGTGGTTCTTGTTTTCCATTCTTGGGATACTTCACTTAGTAGTATGGGTTCCAGCTCTAACCAGGAAAATATAAGATGTGCTATATCACCATTGTTTCTTAGAGCTGAATAGTACTCCATGGTATACATATACCACATTTTATTAATCCATTCTTGGATTGATGGGCACTTGGGCTGCTTCCACAGCCTTGCAATTATGAATTGTGCTGCTATAACCATTCAAGTGCAGGTGTCTTTTTTGTAGAGTGTCATTGGATCTTTTGGGTAGATGCCCAGCAATGGGATTGCTGGATCAAATGGTAGATTCACTTATATCGTTTTAAGGTATCTCCAAATTGCTTTCCACAGAGGTTGAACTAGTTTGCAGTCCCACCAGCAGTGTAGGAGTATTCCTTTCTCTCCACATCCACACCAGCATTTGTTGTTTGGGGTCTTTTTGATAAAGGCCATTCTCACTGGAGTTAAGAATGATTCTTTCAATAGATGCAGAAAAAGCTTTTGACAAAATTCAACACCCTTTCATGATACGAACACTTAAGAAAATAGGCATAGAAGGAACATACCTAAAACTGATACAAGCCATATATGACAGACCCATAGCCAACATCATACTGAATGGGGAAAAATTGAAAGCATTCCCACTTAGAACTGGAACCAGACAAGGTTGCCCACTATCTCCACTTCTATTCAACATAGTACTGGAAGTCCTGGCTACAGCAATCAGACAGGAAAGTGGAATTAAAGGTATGCAAATAGGGGCAGAAGAGATCAAACTTTCACTCTTTGCTGATGATATGATATTATATTTAGAAAATCCTAAAGATTCAACCAGATAGCAGCATTCTTAACAAACCTCCAGCACCAGCAAGGAAGTTAGTGGAGAGAAACAGAGTGGGCAGGGAGGAGGTTACTAGGAAATGGGGCAAGGATAGAAACAAGGGGGTAGATCATTTAGGGCAGATGGAAATTGAAATTTAAATCTGTGGGAGTGAGATCACCAAGGGATTCAATATATAGAAAGCGAAAAAAGAGGACCAAGTCTTTCACTTGGAGCATTCCTATGTTAACACCTGCAAAGAGATGAGAGACATCCCACATAGGAGTCTGAGAAACAAACCAGTGAGATGGAAGGAAAACTAGAAAAGAGTATTTTTTGCTAAAATCCAATAAAGAATGTGTTTCAACAAAAAGAAATGCCAATTTTGAAGAATTCTACTAAAAGGCCAAAGTGATTTAAAATATTAGTATAGCCAACTGCATTTGGCAATATGAAGCTTATCGATAACTTTGAAAAGGCTGGGTTAAGTGAAGTGGTGGGAAACAAATAACATGTGTCAGGAAGAACCTGAGGCAGCTGTGTGTGTGTTTATGGTGGGGGTGATGTAAAGGGGACAGATAATTGCAAAATAGCCAAAGGAGTGAATGAGATTCAGTTTGATGGCTCACGAGAAAAAATTAGCAAACAGAAAAAAATGGTGATTCATTAAATAGTAGAGATGTTTGCAAGTGGAGTCCTTGAATAAAGAAAAAGGGATAGGACCTAGTAAACAAGTAGAGGCTTTGACTCAGTATACTGGAAAAAAAAAAAAAAAAAAAAACAAGGAATGCCTAGAAATCTATGTTTCTCTTGGTGGCTAAAATGCACTGGTAACGGTCCAGGCAGATAGTGGTATAAAGGCAGCAAATTTTGTAAGGTACAAGTGTGGGAGTTTGGGCCATTTTCCACTTTGACAAGTAAAGAAGTAAAGTAGAAGGGAAGGAAAGCTGGGGTTGATCTGTCTCTGAACTGGTATAGTTTCCTTTAAGAACTAAAGAAATTTAGACGTTTAGGATGACATAGTCATATTCCTATCATAAAGAATTCTCTGTAGACTCTTGCTGATGGAGTCATAAATGCCAGGAAGAGATTGTAAGCAGCATGGAAATGTTTGCTTGCAAGGGAAAGCTTGAAACTTAAAAGCAACAACAACATGGGAATAGATAAGGATGGTTCTACATGCAAAGAGGAAAGTGACACGAATTTGAGATAAAGTTAACACGACAATCAGTGAATAAAACATGAAGGAACTTGGAACATATTTTAAACACTTAAGGCTTTTTCTATTGGAATTGAAAGACCAGCAATGGAAGGGCTAAACAGAAGACTTCTATGTATAGATTGTAGTTCTGCAAACGTATTCTACCTACAATACAGATAAAGGATTGGACACACAGGTGGACACACATAGTTCTATTTAACTAAATCTAAAATTTTAAATATAAAAGATGCTTTATAATTCATTCCAATAAAGATCTATCAGAAAACAAAATATGACTTATTCCTCATGAAAGTAAAATTAGGGATTATACATGGGTTCACCCTTTATTGATACCTTATACATACCATCCCTTTTGGTTTCCTTTACCTACTGTTACTCATCCTTAAAGACTGAGCTCAGGAATCATTTTCCCCTTGGACATCATGCCTTACTGCCAAAGCTCTTTCCTCTTCTATCACAGCAGTTGCCACAAGTTACTGAATAGATTCAAACATTTTCCCCCTCTCCAAAATCTAAATTCCTTAAAATCAAACTATATCAGTTTGTCTTTGAATATCAGTGTCTAGAATAATGATTTATACATAGAACTTATTCATTAAGAGGTCATTTGAAATTAATTCTGATTAAATTTGGAGGATATATGAGGTTTATGGTTATATAATTTTACACAAATCTCCGGGTCCCCATTACTGAAAACAAGGAAGGCAGATCCATATGTTCTCTTTACATATGTTGAAAGTCAGCCCTGTTATATATTTAATGTTTATATCTCCCCAGTGTTCTTTTACCGATGAAAGTAGAAAGCAGCCTGTGAGCAAGTTAGTGATTTCTTTTAAACAAAGACATTATCTCAACTAACATGACATTAGCACATCGTCAGCTAAAGATTTTGATATCAAATATGCTCCCAACTAATGTGTGTGTGTGTGTGTGTGTGCACATATGCATATGTGTGAGAAAGACATATACACATATCTCCTTTGAGGTCTTTAATCTATCATAAAAGAGTTGGTTAGAAAGTCTCTTTTAAGGTGGAGGTTGAACGAACAAACAAACAACGACAAAAAAAATTTTAGCATTTAACATTTTAGTTCTCTGGAGTCTAAGATCAGAGTAAGATCAATAAGAAGTGCTTTTAAAATGTCAAAAATCACTCTGTTGGTATAACCCACTTTTGATTGTCTGAATATAAAGCATTACCTTTTACACTGAAATATCGTTTCTTGTTGTTGGCCAGAAAGTCACTAGATCGAATTCCTCACCTCAAAATATGTGTCAACTAAAAAAAAAAAAAAAAAAAAAAAAAACTTTTTAAAATAAAAATGTATGGTTCCATGACAGAATATTGTTTGTTTCTAAAATTGTAAAGAATCTTTTCTACTTCAAGGCAAAATATTATAACAAGGTTATGAGGATATGATCTACCCTTCTACCTTAAACCAAAAATAAGTAAATGAAATATATGAAGCAATGGTTTACAAGATATTGGACATCAGGCACCAAAGAAGAGTTCTCCCTTATAAAAATGATTGTCACAGCTTACTGCCTTAATAGAGTATCCAGCCTATGGCATAGCCAGGAAAGACCTATGAGAAACCAATGGACTTCCTGAGTTAAAAAGTCCAGGAAGAGCAGAGGAAAAAACCACAGAGATGAGAGCATAATAGAAGGAAAACTGGGGATCTGTAGTGGACCTCTCTTGAGTATTCAGCAGAATATTGGTCAATAACAAGCATTGTATAAACTACCCCAAACCAGGGAAAGAACAGCCCACAAAGACTAGAGGAAACAGGAGTCTATGTTCCCACAGGGCCAGCCAGACTGAAAACCATCATAATTCACAGGGCTTCGGATAAAGTATCTTGACACCTTACATGGACAAAATCAGCTTTGATCTAAATGCTTCTCTTGTCCTGTCTAACACATTTTAAAATCAAGATCAAAGTGATCAAACCATTTTCAAGGAATTTAACTACATCTCAGAACAACACTCAAATATATTTATAGGAATACAAAAATATCTAACCACCAAAAGATAAAATTCAAAATGCATGGCATTGAATCAAAATTAACCAGTCAGCAAAGAAGTAGGGAAATATAAACCATAATGAGGAGAAAGAATCAATTAAACAAAATAACCTAGAGCTGGCACAGCTGTTAGAATTAGCAGGAAAGGACATTAAAATAGTTATTAAAATATATTCCATATGCTCAAAAACTAGTGGAGATATTGAACAAATTAGGTAGAGACATTGAAGTTAGAAAAGAGACTCAAATAGAACCTGTGCAGATGAAAACTACAGCTCCTGAGATGAAAATTACGTGTAGTTGGATTAACTGCAGTTTGGACATCATAGGAGAAATGTAATAAACATGAAGATATAAAAATAAAAATAATCCAAAATGAAACATATATAAAACATTTTTAAATGATAGAGGATCAATGAGTTGTTAGACAACTTCAAGATGTATAAAATACATACAAAAAGAGAAGAGAGGAAGAGGATAGAAAAAAGAAATCAAGGTAAAAATCAGATTTTAGTAGTATATCATTATTTTACCTTTTAAAAATGTTTTTATCATTATATATCCTTTGCATTTGGGTATGAATTTTTAAATTAACTTGTTGATTTCCACAGAAAATCATCATAGGATTTTTTTTTCTTTGTTTTTTATTTCAGCATATTATGGGGGTACAAATTTTAAGGTTGCGTATATTGCCCTTGCCTCTCCACTCCCAAGTCTGAGCTTCAAGCATGACCATCCCCCAGACAGTGCACATCTCACTCGTCATAGGATTTTGATTGGGATTGCATTGAATCTATTGATTGACTTTGGGGGGAATTAACATCTTCTATTTTTTAAGCAATGAAGGCAGTATGACTTTTATTGAGATCTTCTTTATTGGTTTGTGTTTTTTAGTGTTCAGATCATACATATCTTTTGTCAGATTTAGGCCTAAGCATTTTAGAATATTTTTAAGTTTTTTGTAAATGGTAATGATTGTTTAAATTTCTGTTTGTTACTAGTATATATACATATAATTGATTTTTATATATTGATCTTATATCCTCTAACCTTCCTGAACATACTTATTAGTTCTTATGGGATTCTTGTAGATTCCATTGAATTTTCAGCATGCATTATCATATTATCTTAGAATAAGGACAGTTTTACTTCTTCCTTTCCAATCTAGATTTCCTTTATGTATCTTTCTTGCCTTATTGCACACACTAAAATAATTAATAGACTGTTTAATAGAAGAGATTTGAGTGGACATCCTCGCCTTGTTCCTGAAGTCAGGGGAAAGCATTCAGTCTTTTAGCATTAAGTTTTATGTTAGCTGTAGGTTTGCATAGGTGCCCATTATGGGTTAATTTAGCCCCCTGAAAACATGTTGAATCCTATCTTACCTATGAATATGACCTTATTTGAAAACAATGTCCTTGTAGATTAATGAGATGAGGTCATTAGAGTGAACCCTAATCCAATATGACTCTGTACATATACAAAGGAGAAATTTGGACACAAAGATAGATGTGCACAAAGGAAAGACAATCTGAAGACACAGGGAAAATGCCATCTACAAGACAAGGAATATCTCAAGCTACTAGAAGCTAGGAGAGTAGTACTGAATAGATTCTCTCTCATAGCTCCTAAGAAGGAACTAACCCTACTGACACTTTGATTTTTGGAACTGTCCACCAGAACTGAGACAGTAAGCTTTTGTTGTGTAAGCCACCCATTTATGGTAGTTTGTTATGACAGTTCTAGGAAACCAATGCCATTTATCAGATTGAGGAAGTTCTTTTGTATCTCCACTTTGCTGAGAGACTTATCAAGAATGGATGTTAGATTTTGGCAAATGTCCATTCTCCAGCTATTAAGTTGAACATACTGTTTTCTTAATATTTAGTTAATCTATTCAATTGTATTGAATGATTTTTAAATGTTAACCCAGCATTGTAATCCTGAGATAAATGCTATTTAGTTATGTTGTATTTTCTTTTTTATACATTAAGTTTGCTAAAATTGTTTATTAGGTGTTTGGCATGTTCTATATTTTTAATTAGCTCAACACTATTACAAAAACTGCAGGAAAAAAGTTGCTAAATCAAAAATACTTTTGTATAGCTGAAATGTTATTCGTGTCTATACACATGTCAGAGATTCTATATTTACAGAAAGGATTGGAAGGTTTGTAGATCTGGCAAAGCCATCACAGTCCATAACATGCTCTGACCCTCAGGAGAATCACTGAACAAATTCTGATGAAATAGTTATATATTTTACTCCAGCAAAGATTTTTAGTCTTCTCCTTTTATTATTTATTTGTTACTATAACAAATTGACTACATCTATTTGGTCTCATCTCCAGATGATTTCAGCTTCCCTGACATCTTAACAGATTAAGTCTTGTGTCTATAAACAAGAAAAGGCAACCTCAGAATATTGTAGAAAAAGATAACAGGGAAAATTAATGATTGACATTTCAAATAACAGATTGAGCTTCAAAGCTAAAAGCTGACATAATTTAGACATTTGTCAGATATTGACAGACTATCAGAGTCTGTTGAAGTTTCCAGAACTCATTTTAATCCAAAGAATGACTTCTTGAAATGAGAGGCTCACCCAAACCCTACTCTTACAAGAATTAATTACATAGAACTGAATTGACTAGTGAGTGAAAAGTAGTTGTGGTAACTTGTTTTGGTATATTGCTGACATTACTTTTTAATATTCTGTTTCTTAATAGGTATGAGAGAAACCCCCTTTTCTTTTGTAAACTTATTTTCAATCCTCAATTTAATAGACAATGCTTTTACAAACTAAAATGAGGCATTTTAAAATGGTACCTGATTCTCACTGATCCATCAGAATTTAGAAACAATTTATGGAGGATGCTTTGTAAAGATTTTTCCTCAAATACTTCTGTGAAGACTTAAAAAAAAATCAAATTAAAGTGAAATTCACATAACATAAAATTAACCATTTAAAATGTACAATTTAATGGAATTTAGTGCATTCACATTATTTTTGCCACCAGTACTTCTATCTAGTTCTAAAATATTTTTATCATCCCCAAAGATCTGGTACCCTTTAAATGGTCATTCCTTCTTTCCTGTTCCTCCCAAATTCTGGCAACCACAAATATTTCTGTCTCTATGGATTTATCTATTCTAGATATTTCATAAAAAATGGAATAATACAATATGTTGCCTCTTATGTCTAGCTTCTTTCATTAGCATAATAATGTTGAGGTTAATCATTATAGCTTGTATCTGTACTTTATTCATGTTTATGTCTGAATAATATTTCATTGTATGGACATACCATATTTGTTCTATCTGTCCATGCACTGGTGGATATGTAAAGTCTTTCACCTTTTAAGTATTGTGAATAATGCTATGAGAGATTGGGTTTTGTATAAATATTATTTTTGTTTGCCTGACAAATTTTGGTATAAAAGAGAAGGACAACGTACATATAAGTTCTTTAATAGAAACTAATGACACTATTTTTCCCACAAGGAAGATTCTGAATGATTTATCTGAGACTGTGGCAGATTCAAGAAGAGAATAAAACCCATACTATTTAATAATTGTGTAAAGAAGGCCATGGGGGACTATTATCTATGATTGTGCTAAAAGGACACTTTATCTGAGGATGTATCTGAGGATCTATTTCAAGCTGCTGAGACTAAAGATGATGTATGGTACTGAAGTGATTTACAGGGCAGAGAAAGAACATACTTTTTAAATACAATTCCAAATGTGATTGAACGCATGAATAAATAAGTGAATGGAAAAAATATAGTCAGTCTTAATTAGGTGAACTTTAGTTTTACATGCATAAAGTATATCTACTAACTTGTATCTGGTAACAGACTATAAAACTTCAAAGGGAATAAAAACATTTCAACAAAATTTTTAGCCAATAAAAAATGTACTAGGATAGCCTGATTCTATCAGCATTTCAGTCAGATTAATGAGTTTTTCCAAATAACTGAATTTATTAAGTTATTTTATTTTATTTGGTACTTGACACATACTAGGTACTAAAGTAATCTTGGAATCAATGACAAATTCATTGTCTCAGGCTTATGTCATTGTATTAAGTGTCCCATAGTATCTTTCAAATATTAAAAGACATCCTTATATTCATGAAGATGGTTTAGAAGAGTTAGCTATAACAGCATTAATTTGTGATTGTTTATGTTAGTTAACAACCTGAATGGCTAATGATAAGCATATCAATTACTTAGAATAAAATATATAGCATAAGGATATTGTATTTACTCATTAGAGCCATCTTATGATGAAATATTTATTGCTATACATTATACACAACTAAGTAAAAACAGAAGCATAAAACAATAAATACAGCTGAAATCTAGCACAATTTTACTTTATTCTTTTTATATCTGTATATATATAACATACACAAACTAAAATGTCTGGATGCATATACATAAAGATATTAGTTGTGGTTGTCTTGGGGAATTGAATTTGGAATGTTTCTCATTTTTCTTCTTAGCTTACATGATATTTTTTCTAAAAATTCACAAGCATCACCTGTAATTTATTTAAATAAAATACATTTTTAGCCTGAATTATTTTTTCAGACTGCTTTAGCGAAGGACAGACTGGATTGCTCATGTACCTAGATATTCAGATATATTCATTGACTGTGTTTTTCATGGGCTCCCTATACACAATGCAGGAAATTTCCAATTACTTCTAGTATGTATTGCTCAATCTGTCTTCCAACAACTCCCATGAAAGAGGGTTCCACTTTAAAATGTACTTGATTTAGCTTGGAAAAAATTCAAATAGCTATTATTTTGTAACAGGTTTCTTTTCCCTCTTCACTGAGTATTCATTAGAGGGGTTTCACTGTACCATTGTACCTTATTTCTATATTTTGTCAGACAGGGAACAAAAGGATTTATTCCTTTAAAAGGTTGTTTTTTGTTGTTGTTGTTGTTGTTGTTTTTTACCTTTAGAAGATATTCTTTTGAAAACAGACCACAGAACTGAGAGTTTTCTCCAATCAAGTTCTGCAGTACAAAAAAAAGAAAGAAAGAAAGAACAAAAGATTAGGGGAAAAATAGACAAGCTATCATCTTGAAAATCAGATTCCAGGTTGAAGAATTATTGTTTTAATGTCCTTCAAATATAAAGAAGTTATTTGAAAACTCAAAGTCAACTTTTTCCTTAGTGTTAGACATCCTCAAATATTCTCCAGTGGAAGAAAATGACAGAGCCTCACTTGGCAAATATCTATTCAATAATGTGCTTTCCCAGCTCTAACAAAGATCATCCAGGTTTAGATCCCAGCTCTGTTACTAACAGGCTGTGCTACTTGGGCAAATCCCTCCGTACTTCAAACTCTTCTTTTGTAAAATACATATAGATGATAAAAGTACCCATGTTAGGGAGATGTAGCAAAGACTGAGTAAAATAATACTTGTAATTTATCAGAATACTGCCAGACCCATTATTAATAATAAATGTTGGCTATCATTGTATCATTACTATATTATCAATACTATATAACAGAGAATATTACTCTCAGTGTTATCATTGTTATTATAGGTAGACTTACGGTTTTAAACTGATCTACTAAAAATTATCTGACCATTAGTAGTTTGCAATTCAAATATCCATAGATATTATTTCTAAAGACAAATGTAATTCAAAAAATTTCATTACTGTGAGATGCTTTAATGCAGCTTACTGATAGCAACAAAATTCAGTGCATGCTTTCACCCCTTTTATTTGTTTTATTAGGATAAAAAAATACTGAAATTATTGAGTAGAAACACAAATAGGTAGCTTTATACATTTTAATATATTTGCTATCTGCTTTTCAAAGGACTATATGAATTTACTAAAAACAACTAAGGAGTATAACATCATTATGAAATCTTGAGCATTCTCATTAGGGGGAATTTATGTTATTTAAGCAATCTAAATAATATAACATTGCAGTCTCAATTATAATTTTAAGTAATGCTTATCATTTTCCTATAGGCGATCAAGTGTCTTTTCTTTTATTGTTTATCTTGTTTTTATGTCTTAATGTCAAGACCTTTCTTAGGAATATCTCTATACTGTGTAGCCTTGAGTTCCTCAAGTGTAGTAAGGAAGGTAAACAGTGGGTACATGTCTTTTTAATTTTCTGTTTGAGAATAGACTCCCTTTGAAATATAATCATCAAGAAAGATAGTACCAGATTAATGTCATGGAGCTTTTTCCCTATGTTTTCTTCTAGTAGTTTTATAGTATCAGATCTTACATTTAAATCTTTCATTGATTTTCAGTTGATTTTGTATATACTGTGAGATAAGAATCTAATTTCATTATTCTGCATGTGGGTGTTGTCCCAACATGATCTATTTGAAGAGACCATCCTTCCTCCATTGTGTGTTCTTGGCATCTTTGTCAAAAATCAATTGACCATAAATATGTGAATTTATTTCTGGGCTCTCTAAAAATTCTGTTCCATTGGTATATGTGTCCATTTTTATGCTAGCACCATGATGTTTTGATTACTATAGCTATGTAATATAATTTGGAATCAGGAAGTGTGATGATGCCAGCTTTGTTCTCCCTCATAATTTCTTTACCTATTTGGGTTTTTTGTGTTTCCATAAGAACTTTAGAATTTTCATAAGAAAATTAGAATTTTGACAAGTATTATACTGACTTTATAGATCACTTTAAGCAGTATAGACATTGTGACAATATTAATTTTTATGATCCATAAACATGGGATAGCTTTCCATTTATGTTTTCTTCAGTTTCTTTCATCAATGTTCTATAGTTTCAGTGTACATATCTTTCACCTCCTTTGTTAAATTATTCCTAAGTATTATATTTTTTCATAACTATTGCAAATGGCATTTTTTTATCCCTTTTATGGATAGTTCATTGGTGACTGAAGTTAATAACAATGTATTGTATACTTGAAAATTACTAAGATAATAGATTTTAAGTGTTCTAACCACAAATAAGTGGTAAGTATATGAGGTGATGCATATATTAATTAGCTTGTTGAGTCATTCCATAATGTATACATTTTTCAAAACATATTGTATACCATAAATATATCCAATTCTTATTTGTCAAGTAAAAAAATTAAGAAGAAAGGAAAAGAAAAGAAAGAAAAGAAAAGAAAAGGAAAGGAAAAGAAATGAAAAGAAAAGAAAAAGAAAAAAAGAAAAGAAAATGAGATCACCCCTATCTCCCAGTCTCTCTGGGAGAATAGGAGCCTAACTTTAATAAGCACCCATAAGCAAACAGAGACGGCCTAATCACATTGCCCAATATTCCCCTCCCCATATCCTCTAGTACTTTTTCACTAATTCACCCTAGTGCTTAGAAGCTCTCCTATCTTTTGTTTCAGCAAAGAAATAATTCCCTGTTTAATTTCTCATCCTTATTACAATAGTCTTGGTCTCTACTGCAATAGTCTTATCTGTTTAACTCTATCCAGTGCAGTTTTCTTTGACACAGACCAAGTTAAAAAGCTTCTGCACAGCCAAAGAAATAATCAATAGAACAAACAGACTACCTATAGAATGGGAGAAAATATTTGCAATTTGTACATCTGATAAAGAGCTAATAGCCAGGATCTACAAAGAACTCACACAAATTAGCAAGAAAAAAATCAAACCACCCCATCAAAAAGTGGGCAAAAGACATGAGCAGATGTAAAAGAAGATAGACAAATGGCCAATAAACATATGAAAAAATGCTCAATGTCATAATCATCAGGGAAATGCAAATTAAATCCACAATGAGATATTACCTTACCCCTGTTAGAATGGCTTTTATTAAAAAGTCCAAAAAATAATAGATGCTGGCATGGATGCAGAGTGAAAGGAATGCTTCTACACTGTTGGTGGGACTGCAAATTACTACAACCTCTATGGAAAACAGTATGGAGATTCCTCAAAGATACACATTTTTATTTTTATTTTTATTTTTTTTTTAACCTAAAGTGACAGCTTTAGAATAGATACACATTTTTAAAAGAAACCTGAGAACTGATGTTATAGCTCAAAAAGTCCTTATCTACAAGAATAAATAGATGGTATGGATTTTACAAAGACAGTGTAAGAAAATTTTCTTTGAAGATAGCTGCACCATTACTCTCATTATGCCTCATTTATAGCCTCTGAAACCAGATCAGACCAGATAGGGTGGCAGCAGGCATTACAGAGGGGCAGGAGGGCCAGATTCCAAAGGTACATGAACAAACTTTAGGTGGTGATGCTCATTACCTTGACCATCATTACACAAATGTAGACATATGTCACACCTCATCAAACTGAACCCTTTAAATAAGAGTAGTTTACTGTATGTTTACAATATAAAAGAAAAAAAAATAGAAAGGGGAGAAAATAAAGGAAAAGCAAAGATTTAAAGAGATAGACTCACCCTGTCAGCTAATCTGCCACTAAGATAAGCAGGTAAATACTGATTAGTTTAATTTATGTGATTATTTGCTTTTGTTGTTGTTGCTTTTAAAACTACATGTTTAGAGAAAGTAGGGAGAATAACTTGGAGGAGACAGCAAGGGAGCCAGAGTTGTATTGAGTTAAGCAATGATGATGGTATTCCACACATATGTGAGGGAAGGAAGAGAAGTGTGTATATTGAAAAGACATTTCGATAAAAATTAGCTGAAGTTGGAGACCACCAAATCAATGTGAGTTGTGAGGGCTCTAAATGCTAAGTCATCTTTGCAATCAGAAAGACTTGAATGCACATCCTTACTCATTTACTAGCCATGTGATCTTAAACCAGATTTTCCTTCTAATTTTCAGTTGCCAACAATGTAAATGAGAACAAATCTCCCAATTTCATGTATGAAAATGAAAATTTGTTAAATTTATCTATCTATATAAATTGTAAAACAATGTTTTGTACAAAAGAAGTGCTCAAAAATGGGATTAGTTTCATTGTAATCTTCTATTCGCCTCTACCTCTTAAAATCAAATAATTTTAGCCATTGCTTTTATTTGTGACTTTGTAATTGGTTGTTTATGTTCCCAAAACTTCTTTTAAAATGATGTAATTAAAATGTGACTATAAATACATGAAAAGAATAAGTGAATTGAGAAAAATAATTGATGTTTAAAGCTCATAAAAATTCCTTTGTGTATTTTAGGACAAAATATTTTGAATTAAAATATGTTTTAATCTCTCTTTTTTCATAACTACATAGAAAAAGTATATTTTCAGGCAATAGCATCTTATAAAGCAATTTTATTTTTCTCAGAAATGTTTAATGTTTTCATTAATGACTTCTGAACAAAAGGAAGTTTTGAAGTGGTAAAATTATAAATATATCTTTTGGCACATATTTGACACCTCAGACAATTGTTTCAGTGCTGCCAACAGAGTCACCTAATACTTTGAAAGAAAGGTTACTCCTTTGTATGGCATTTTTCTCTTTCAATTATTGGACCACAGTTTTGCTGTTACATAAGTCACTTTTATCTTGACTTCTATGGAGAAAAATCCTAACTGTGCACAAGTGTTATATTCATCAGTATTATATCCTCACCATTTAATCTTCTAAATAATAAAAATTCAGGATCACAGTAACTTAAAAATAAAGTCTTATCTATTAACTCAGGAATATATGTTTTTCCTTTGTAATGAATTGAGTTCAATGGAAGACATCTCAGAAAATACCTACAAGATAAAGAAAACAGTCCCCTTTTTGAGTATGAAAGTATTAATAGATGTTCAGCTGTGGTATAATCACACCCAGATCTGCAAGAATAAATGACTATTAAATTACTGCATTTTGCATTTTTTACCACAATATTTTGGTGGCAGTGGCTGATTCATGTTCTACAATGTTAACTTCCTTGAATCTCCTAAGCTAAGCATAATTGCTTTCAATCCCCATTCATCTTTGTGGTTATAAGCAGGTACTTAGCAGTTGACTTGCCTGGGTTGAAATTCCAGCTCTACTATTTACTGTGGGCTTTGAATACATTAAGTTTATATTTCAATCCTCTCATCTATAAAATTATACTAATAATAGAATGGTAGTAACAAAACTGTCATGATGATTGCATAAACAATATAGACAAAATATTTGCATATCTGACACTTGTGCTAAATTATTCATTTGATCAATCTTTATTATATATCACTATATTTTGCCTATTTATGTTCCATTTTTATTTTGTATTGTAAATACAATTTTTAATGTCACGTGGGTAATACAAACATTAATTATTGAAATCTATGGTTATGGTATGCCACCTGCATCTATGATGCTAGGGAAAACTGTGGGAGCATAAATCTGCACATAAAGCAAAGATTTCATAGAGGGTTGGTTACATACATTATGGCATATCAATAGTGGAATATTATGACAACATTTAAAAAGATGAGGCAGATCTATATAATTATATTTTGTAAGAAAGATATATGTATATGCATAGAAATTCTAGAAATATGTACATAGAATGGTTAAAATGGTTACTCTCGGGATGGGATTCTGATTTCTATGGGCATTTGAGTTTACACTTTTTTGAATTTTTTAAAAATTTCTGAGCGTACATTAATGAGGGGAAAACAACAACTTCTTCCTTTTCTTAGAAAAAGAAATTATGATGATGAGGGAATGGTAAGCTGTTGATCTATCCACAAAAAATGCAAAATGAAAATGCATTACTAAGAAAAGTTGATGTTTTAGGTTTAGTTTATGTTACTTTCTCATTTTAATCCTATGTTCTAAACCAATTAAATAAACCAAAAAAAAATCCAATATAAGATTCAGATATTCAAGAATAAGCCTGTCTGAATACAGATATTTTCAGGTATACTTTTCATTTATAAGGAGTTGGTAAATAGCTCCTTTCATAGCCTTTAGGTAATGATGTGATAAGAAAGTTCTTAAACCAAACACCAAGACTACAGACCCCTACGAGTTTACAAGAAGGCTCTTCAGAATATGGGACACAAACTAAACAAGGAGGAGGCTAACAATATTATTCACACTATATTTCAAAGGGCTGGGTATCAAGGCAACAGGATCACATGAGGCCAGAAGTTTGAGATCAACCTAAGCAATATAACAAGACCCTGGAAAAATCAGCCAGCCATGGTGGTTGGTTCCTATAGGTTCAGCGACTCAGGAGGCTAAGATAGGACAATCACTTGAGCTTAGGAGTTTAAAGTTGCAGTGAGCCATGATGATGCACTGCACTCTAGCCTGGGCAACAGAGTGAGACTCTGTCCCTGTCTCGAAAAGAAAAGAAAAGAAAAGAAAAGAAAAGAAAAGAAAAGAAAAGAAAAGAAAAGAAAGAAAAGAAAAGAAAAGAAAGAAAAGAAAAGAAAAGAAAAGAAAAGAAAAGAAAAGAAAAGAAAAGAAAAGAAAAGAAAAGAAAAGAAAAGAGAAAAGAAAAAAGGAAAGGAAAGGAAAGGAAAGGAAAGGAAAGGAAAGGAAAGGAAAGGAAAGGAAAGGAAAGGAAAGGAAAGGAAAGGAAAGGAAAGGAAAGGAAAGGAAAGGGAAAAGGAAAAGGAAAAGGAAAGGAAAAGGAAAAGGAAAGGAAAAAAGGAAGGAAGGAAGGAAGGAAGGAAGGAAGGAAGGAAGGAAGGAAGGAAGGAAGAAAGAAAGAAAGAAAGAAAGAAAGAAAGAAAGAAACAAAGAAACAAAGAAACAAAGAAACAAAGAAACAAAGATTAAAAGGTTTTGTCGAGTTATCTTAGAGCTGCCTCGAACTTAAATATAATTGTGAGTATATCTGACATGCCATTAATTTTTCCAGTGATCTACTAGAGAAGTCTTCTTTGGTGTGGATTTTGTCATTTATGTATTCTCTGATTTAGATATGTATTGTCTCAAACATCTTAAATAAAGTTGCATTTTCATGAAAGCTCAGCATCATAACCTTTCTCTATTTCTTACTTTAAATCCAAATCACTATAGAGTGTGCCTAGAATTGTGTCTTTTTTTCATTGTTTTATTCCCTAAGCCAGAGCCTATTAAAATACTTCACAATCCTAATGCTATCTCTGGGCATGCAATTGGCTTTCCATTCTTCAAATACCTATTCAGTATGAGCTATAAGTACTGCTGCATAAAGTGAAAACATTTTTTAAGCTTCATATAATGCAACAAAATTGAGTTAGAAAAACAAAGTGAGAAGAAACACAGTAAAGACAACATCAAAAATGAGTGTAATACCTAAAAGTCATATCATGAAGTCCTATTTATGTACTAGATATTGATCACAAATTTAATGTTAAACAGTTTGAAGTATTGTGAATAGGAAAAAGATCATTTATATGATTTACACATATCAAGTAAATAAAAAAAAACCTAGTTACTTAGAAAGACAATTATTCTAATAGTAAAGCCAGAGAAATTTCTTTCAAAGATTTCCTAAGAGAAGTGTGGTTTCTAAATTCCTGACATATGGTCCTTGATCGCAAAGATATAGAACAGAAGTGAAAATACCATGAATTTAAAATACTTTATTTATTGAAATGACATTTGAACACAACTGAAACAAATATATTATGACAGATACACAGTTTCAGTTCTATTTGCAGTATGTTTTGAACCTATACCTTTATTAAAAACAAACATTTTTTAATTCAATTTTGCTCACAAAATCAAAGTATCTATTTTTCATGAAAATTTTTATAGATTGGATTGAAGACTATTCAGCCTTTAATCATATGGAACCAAATTAAAATAATTTAACTTGCATAAAACCTTGCCAAATAATTCTATAACAGGAAGAGATTTTAGAGCCTATGATTTAGATATAGCTTAAAATCAACTCTGAAAGCCCATAGAAAAAGAATCTTTACTTTGAGGACTTTTTGAAAAGTAATATAATCTAAACAACATGAAGTATTCTTCATTTTAAGAACAAATTTTATAGATACATGTGACTGACATGGATGTGCAATGTGTTTATTGGAATTAAGATTGCAAATGATTTATATGTTTTCAATGAGTATACTTTACTTAAATAGCACTAATAATAAGGAATAGAGTAAATTCCCAATTTTCTTATACTCGTTTAATTTGAAAGTAATAGCTTGGCTATAAAATTATTAAAATTATTTCCATTAATAAATATCTGAAATAAGGAAAAAAACTTTTAAATCTTTTAGTAGCATAAATGAAATAATATTTTTCCCACGTGATAAAAAAAAGGAACTTGCTTTGTTGATGTGTAAAATTCTGATTTTCTTCTGCCTCTTCATGAAGCTATTAGAGAGTGTGAAGAAAAATGGTTCTTCATTAACAGTGTCATGTTTGAGGAAGATAATATTGTGGTCAAAAAGTGACCACTTATGTCATTTAAATGAATCATTAATATATACCTTCCATATATTTCAATTTATAATGATCTAAGATACTGTAAAATGTTCCAATTTGATAAATTATACAGAATTAAAATTGATATATAACAATATAATCTTGCTTTTTATCTCTCACAATATTCATTTTGACTCTTAAATGGTTTTACTTTCTCATTTCCCTGATAAGCCTAGCAAACAAGTTTTCTGCAATTAAACATTTTATTTATATTCGATCTTGTATATGTGCTATAAAACACAATTAGGCCTTTTCTAAATTCAAGTAAATAAGTATTATCTAGAAAATTAGCATTCATTGTATTGAGTTATTCTTTGTAATAAGATAATAGTTATAAAACTTCTTTGTAAAATACAAAGAATTACAGAAATAAAAAAGATTATATTAGAAATTTCTACAAGGTAATTAATAAGTATTATTACAAACCATATTCAAATTATTAGAAATATCTTCATATTTGTTATACTCATATTTTAATGATATAAACTATATATTATTTAAATATTTGGTTAGATGTTTTACTGTTTTATTTACTTTATAAAAACTTTATCTTAAATGATTTGAGCTTATGTGTAAGTTGAACATAATTAAAGATAATAATAAAAATAATCAAGATTTTTCTGGATACTTTCTACTTTCCACAGTGCTTTTATATCTACTATCTATCCTCCATTCTGCTCTCTGCCCTCTGGAAGCTGACTTGTACAGACTTTGTGTAAGCATTCCCTCCTCCTTGTGTTCTGAACAGGTGTGGGGATCAGAAGATGAGAGGATCAGATTTGGAGGGAGAATCAGGTTAAGTAGTGAACCTAAAAGTGGTACAAGATTTTTACTTTTCCTACAGATTATAGGAGGAGCTATGCATATTTGCAAAGAGGGTCACTCAAGTAGCAAACATACATGTTGCATGTTTCATGTTCACTTTAGGGTGGAGACTTAACATTAAAATGCAGTAAAATTAGGCTATATGTCAAAAAATGAATCAGAGGATATAAAGGCACTTTTTGTGTGGCCTCCATAAATTGGCCAGAACCAGTCTGTGACCAGCGGTCAAAATCGGGAAGGAATGTATTGTGAAAATTGCTCAGGTATGATGTTGAAGCCACTGTTGTGTGGCTACAGTGTCAGGTGGTTGGTTGATCTCAGTGAGAGATTCTTCCATTGAGATTCTTCCATTCCTTTTCTTTTTTCAGGGATGGTATCTGTTTAACTCTTAGAAGAAAAATCTGGTAAAAGTTAGAGGGGAAGGTGGTGTACTGAAGCATGATAACCTCTATCCTTTCATGACTGGGAAATATGTTTTTTCTGGGGTCACTTCAGCCAAGAGGGTGTTGTCCAGTCAGTTGGGGGGAGGGTCTTAGGACTTTAATTTTATTTCACACTAGAGATAGCATCAGATGCTATAGGTTGAGGACTTAGTCTCAGAAGACTGCCACCCATTTCCAATGCCAATCACAAGACCCAGGTTATTTTACCTGTACTTATCAACTGACTATAAATTGGGATTCCCAAAACCCCTCCCTTGGGTTTCATTAGTTTGGAAGGGTGTCTCACACAACTAAGGGAAATGCATTTACTGGTTATTATAAGAGATATTACAAAAGATACAGATAAAGAGATGCATATTGCAAGGTATGGAAAAAGGGTAAGAACCTTCCACACCTTCTGTGGATCCACCACCCTTCAGGAACCTCCACATATTCTGCTACCTAGAAGTTCTCTGGATTATGTCCTTTTGAGTTTTTATGGCTTCATTATGTAGGCATGATTGATTAAACCATTGGCCACCAGCGATCAACTTAACCATAATCAATATATTATTCCTTAAATCTGAATATAAATTTTATAAAAATTGAATATCATATTGTGTGTATTCTATGGCCCTTTTCTCAGCTTTTCATCTGATTCCTATAGATCTACAGTTCACAGATTTTAACTGCTGCATACTAATCCACTGTATGAATAATCCACAGATTACTTAACTGCTCACCTGCAATAGAAATTTGAATTGTTTCCAGGTTTTTACTGTTACATAAAATGCAATTAGGCCCATTCATGCAAATCTCTTTCCAAACAGGTATGTGTTGGTTTCTGTAGAGTACTTGTACAATTGTTTACCTCTACCAAAAAAATGATAAATTGTTTTCAAAAGCAATTGTACATTTACTCTCCAGTAGTGTGTAAATTGCACTGCTGTATTATATTATTCCAAAGTTTGTTTTTTTTTTTTTTTTTTGAGACAGAGTCTCGCTTTCTTGCCTAGGCTAGAGTGAGTGCCATGGCGTCAGCCTAGCTCACAGCAACCTCAAACTCCTGGGCTCAAGCAATCCTCCTGCCTCAGCCTCCCGAGTAGCTGGGACTACAGGCACGAGCCACCATGCCCGGCTGATTTTTATATTATATATATTAGTTGGCCAATTAATTTCTTTCTATTTTTATGGTAGAGACGGGGTCTCGCTCAGGCTGGTTTTGAACTCCTGACCTTGAGCAATCAGCCCGCCTCGGCCTCCCAGAGTGCTAGGATTACAGGCGTGAGCCACCGCGCCCGGCCCCAAAGTTTTTATATTGTCAGGATTTTTATAACCTTGTAGATTAAAAAAAATCTCATTATAGATTTAATTTATATTTCTCTACTGAGTTTGAGTATATTTCATACATTTATTGGTCTTATGTGTTTCCAATTCAGTGATGTGTCAGCTCAAGTTTTTACCAATTTATCTATTTGCTAATTTATCTGTGTTTGTGTTAATTTAATTAGGTTCTCAAATTTGTCCACTTTGGAGAAACTCCCTTTGGAGAACACTACCCCTGCAGGGTACAGAACTTTCAAAAGGGTTTAGAGTTGTTTAATAAGCTTTGTAAATCACATGGGTGTTTTTTAGTACTTTCCTATAGAGCAAGTGGTTTTAAAACTTCAGAAATCTCTTTTTAGAGATTATAAATCAGACTGGTAAGCAATCCATTGCTGGTTTATGATCATTAACTCATATGCTCAGTGTCATTCACCATCTCATCTCATGTTCTTTGGAGAGCTTGAAATCACCTATCATAATAAATCAAAGCAACAAACAAAACTCATGGAGGATTGCATATAGCAGTTCTGTATGGCCAATGTCTCACTCTTGCATTTTTCCCAGCCCATCAAATTGAAAATAGTCAAATCTATGTTTAGCACTTATTCCTCTACTATAATAAATTTCTTTTCCTGACTTCCCTATTTCTGTTGATGGCACCACCACTCTTCTAATGGTCCATACCAAAAATATCTATGTATATACTGTAACTCTTCCTTCTCTTTAGATTTTGGATGTTGTTAAACACAATCTCTCATGGACTGAACCTCTGTAAGGTCACTCCAGTCTTATTTCAAGGCTTCCATAAGCTCAAGTCCCTACTTACCTAATGTCTTGACTCTTTTACCAGATGATTCTAAAACACAGTTGCAGCATCCACTTGCGGGCATCTCCTGTCCATATTTCCTGGCAGATAGCATTCCCAAAGTACCTCTTCACTGTATCACTGTCCTGTTCACAGACTGCAACGGTTTCTATTTACTTCCTAAAAAGTCCACATTATCAACATTTGCTCCCAGTAGCAAGCGAGAGAGAGAGAAAAGTTCTTGTGGACATCACTATAGTAAATTTTAAGATCTAAGGAGCAGACAAGGTAAGGAAGTGTCATTTGTCAGCTATGTAACACAAATGCAAGGAAAACTAGTGAAGACACACCACTCAGTTTTCTGCGGACATTTTTCTTTTTTGGACTTCTTATCATGAAAACCCCTTATATTTTAGGGGAAATTCTTCACAATTCAAGTCTTGGTGAGGCAGAGCATCTGTCCACTGTGAGAGTCTAAGACAGATGTTTTCCTCTCCCTACGTTTTGCAAGTCAAGTCGAGGGCAAATAACCCAAGTTCATCTAATTAAATGTTACAACCTAGAAATTTGATTCATGAAGAAATGTCACAAGAATGGGACCTTGAATCTGTGGCAGGGCAGCAATGTACATCTGTGTAAAACAGTGAGTACATTCTGGAGGTGATCAGTGTAGGGCTGGCCTCACTCTATGGTGCTGGCATTAGTTCAAAGTTTAAGCACAGGTTTTACATATTCATTACAGTCTATTTTAGGCATACGAAGTGCAATGAGGTAACTCATCTTTGGGAATGGAGCTTGGATATAGTTTTGTAAATGCAGATTGGTGATGGCACACATGTTAGAGTCTGGTTTATTATAGACATTTTATCTGAAATAAAGAGGAGGAAGCCAAGAGCAAGGCCAATATGCTCAAAATGAGATGGCTTCGAAAGGGAGTTGTCTTAGAGTTTTCCTTTTTCCTCACACACTTTACTGGTCAGTTTCCTAGGTAAGAATAAAGCAATCCTGACTTTAAAAGCCCCAAGGAAAGCAAGTCATATAGATGGGTGACCTGGCTGCTCCATGAGAATAGGCAGAGATTGGAGGACTGCAAGACATATGTGATGTGGAATTTTATAATTTCAAGGTGAGACTCAAGAAAGGGGCTCTTGCTATGTCACTCTTGTTTCCAGAAGAGACTGTATGCCAATAGCAAATGGCTAAGCATTCATTTTGAAGAGTTGGGATGGGGCCTGCTATGGGGTAGTCTATAATCTGGCATTCAGTCTTCTGTATTAATTCTTCAGCTTTCTCGTCACACCCTCCTCTCCAAACAAGGCTTTTGATAGCTCCCTAAGTACTCTGCACACTTTCCAGATGCTGGTTACTTTATTTTTTTTTAATTGATGCTCTATTTTGTTTAGAAAGCTTACTCTCTCCAGCTCTGTATACCAAAATACTATCTATCCAAAGCCAAATTGAATGGCAAATTCTTCCATGAGGTCTTAGCTGATCTCCCTAGCTGTAATCCCTACCGCTACTAAACCTTTGCAAGGTTTTGTCCTGGGGAAAATACCATGACCTTGGTTAAGTAGTAGGCTGAAACCTATTGAATAGTGGAACCCAATAAAGACAGAAAGGAATCCTGGGGTATGCGTTAACGCAAGGGTTTGCCTCTTCTTAGTAATAAAAACTCAGTAACTAGGAATCTCAGCCCTGGTCTTGTCAGCTGAATCATTGCACACAGGCTGGGTAAAATAAGGTGCAAAAGAAGCATCCAGGTGCATCCCAAACCATGAGCAGAACTTATTTCTTTCTTCATCTCACTATTAAATGGAAATTCTTTCCATTCTCCTAGGCCTGGTTTTCTAGGTGAGGAGTCAGAGACGCACACATGTTATTGCTTGCACTAACAAGCAATAGAACAAGGGAACAAGGGTAGAACAAGGTAGACAGTGACTGAGAGTACATTTCTTTTATGGTATACTTATTACCTCTACTTTTGCATAAGTTATAGAAGCAAAAAAAAAAAAAACCACAAACCTTTCTTTTCCTTTTTTTTTAGGGTTTTTCTTTTTATTTCGGCAAATTATGGGGATACAGATTTTAAGTGAATTTCCAACAATGCACAATTCTATAGTGAGGCTAAATAAGCCTTTGTTGAAGTAAATGAACAATTATCACTGTACCAAAAAAAAGTATCTAGCACTATTGTTTATTCAATTCCTCTTTAGCATCTAGTACTGTAATCTATAGAAATTATTTCTTTATGCTCTATTTAGATTTAACACTCAGAAAAATATCACTCCAGTTCATCTCATCCATGTTATTTCTATCCTTTAGTCAGTATTTTGATGAACTTCTGTGGATAAATTTTAGTAACAGAGTTAAACTTTTCTTAGGAATATACTCATCACATCAACCCAAAAAGCAATGGCATTTGAATGACTTTCCCTGTATTTCTGTAAAAGATTAGGGACTGGTAATTATAACACATTTCATATCTGAATGTAATGAAATCACAAACAATAAAATCAGACACTATGGAAAATATAGTTAACTCTTCATGAAAAAATCTTAATGTCTTAAATCAAAATTGCATTCTTCATTTTCTTGATGCTTGCATTTGGGGAAAATAAATGGGCCAGAGAATTGCCGTATTCCCAAACTGCATACCTTTAAAAGAATAACACATTATCATCTGATTGATTTTGTTCCAGGCAATTATGTTGAAATGGTCATTATGAGATGTGAAGAGTAATTGGTTTTTTTTGAAACATGCATGTCTGTATCAAAAAATATTTTAAAATTTGGAGAAAAGATGCCACTTAATTATATTATCAATCTATGAAAATTAAAGAAATATTAAAAAGTATTTATAATACTTTCATGTGATGTTATGACTATAGCCTAAATAGTAATTTAATTTTAAATTTAACTTCACAGAAAATATTCTGGAAACAAATTCTCAAAAGATGTTTAATAATATTTCTAGAGGGTGACATATGCTAGAATTATTCCATTTCTATTTTGGCAGTTATTATAAATAGATTTTAGAGACTTACTATGGATCATACTTCAAATAATCTACCACTAAATACAGTTGGTTATGAAAATCATATCCAACAAAATGCAATTTTCTAATTTATACATGTACTCAGCTCTACTTGGGTATATTTAATGGCATTTCAAAAGACTTCAGATGACATTCCTATATGCTAGGTAGTATGTTAAGTAATTAAAAAGATCAATGTTATTTCATTTAATCCTTGCAATAAGCCTATAAATGAAAAAACTCAATTTCAAAGCAGTTTAATAACTTTTGCCTGAAGTCAGATAACTTGTGACACAATTTTAAATTATGTTCTCTGACTAAAAATCACACAATTTTTAAAGATATTATATACTTTATATATGCATTATATATACAACACAGAGAATAATTTCATTTATTCAGCATCAAGGATATTTCCTGTAAAATAATTTTCTAGAAATAAATATAGACCTATAAGCCCAGAGATGTTAGTTTTATAACTTTTGTGGAAAACCTTTAACAAATGCATTCATTGTTCCTCCACATCCCTATTAAACAGTGCATAATAAAATATGTGTATTTTTTTTTTGATGCTTCAAAGTCCTCAACATGATGATCAAATTTTATAAATAGCAATATCATAGTCAGTCAATCATTAAGGGATAGTGAAGATTTGTCTTCACCTTCTGGACTATTATGCTCCTTTTTATTTTTCTTTTTTACACTTCAATTATTAGATGGTTCAGTGGTTGTTTCTGTTGTCAGTGTGCTTGCTTGCTAGGATGGTTCATTTTCCTGTGTATAACTAATTCCTTGGAATTTTTATTACACAGAAACGTGATCTCACTTCACATTTTAAAATTGCATATAAAGTATAAATTAACTAGTTCTACAGGAGCATCTAAACATCCCTTAAATGAAACAATTACAGTACAAGGTATGCATTTCAGTGAAAGGCTATTTTCATATTCACTTTATCTGTTCATTCAGTTACCTATTTGCAATTATTTAATGAGCAAATTACTATATGACAGGGACATTCTCAGTGAATAATCAGCAGTGAGAAAAACAGGCAATGGCCCATGCTCTTAGAAGCTCAAATTCTATTGGGAGAAACAGGCAAAGGGAAATACTATATTTAAAAAATAAAATATATGTTTAATAATGAATACTATGAAGAAAAATCCCAGAATAAAGAGGAATAGGGAATTAGAGGGACACAAGGGTTATGCAATTTTAGATGGATGGTCAGAGAAGGCCAAACTGAAGGGGAACATCTGAGTAAAGAGCTGAATAAAAGTATGCCAAGAGTGTTTGTGCTTAGATCCACTGTTCAGCTTTCTTTCACTCTGATTGGTGTTTCAGGCATTCTGCCCTACGCCAGTGGCATCTAACTAGGTTTGGCTAGTGGGGAGCATTGAAAGGTAGGTGGAAGAAAGAAGACAGAGTGTTCCCTCTTGCCCACCTCTATTTTGGGAAGCTGCCTTGCCTCTGTGGCTCCAACTTTTACTGGATAAGTTAATTGTGGCTCCAAGTTCTTCTCCTTGACTTCAGGCCTTAGAGGCTGATAAACATCACTTTTTTTTTGTCTCTAGCCCAGGGCTAGATGGTTCCCTACTGTTGTTAATCTCTGGGTATTTAATCCTCCCATCCCTTGTATTAAATCCTACATGTTAAATCCTCTCCTTTGAAATCTTTTAGATTATTTTAAATACATACAAATTTATAAATCAATATTTGGACTTTGACTATTACAGAAGGTAAGAGAGCAAGACTCGTGGTGATCTAGGTAAAGATCATCCTGGACCATGGGAACAGCAAGCCTGACAGTCTGGAAGAGAACTTCCTAGAGTGTTTAAGTCATGGTGAAGAGGACAGGGTGGCTGCCTGAGAGGGAAGTGATAAGTCCAGACATGATAAGAGGTGGGTCAGAGAAGGGAGGGGATTGAGGATGGAGCAAATCTTCCACAGCCTGGTACAGCATTTTTCTGACTTCAGCTTTTATTCTAAAGATATGGAAGTTATTGAAAGCTTTTTAACTGAGGAATGAGATTATCTAACTTTTGTTTTTTAAATAAACATTTTTTCCTGTAAAGGACAATGGTGGAAGCAATGAGATAAGTTTAGAAGGTATCAAATTATTTCTCACAGGAATAGTTTAACTGTGGCAGGAAAATAGCAATGGTCAGATCATGGGCAGACTTTGATGGCCAAAGCAATGGATTTGAAGGTAGATTACACATGTTAAATGAGAAATAATATGTTAAGTTGCAAAAGAATATCATAAATTCATGCAGAGATGCAGGACATATGAAAATATGAATTATGTGAATATACATTCAGGTGGGAAGGTCTATCCTACAGACATAAATTTAAAAATCATCACATACAAATGGTATTTTCAAATCATGAGACTTAATACATCATAAATGATGTCCTTTGCTTTTTTATAGTGTTTGGTGGTAGCTGAGTTTCTCAATAAGATTATATAATCCATAGATTAACAATATAGAAAGTATATTAATTCATTATAAACAAAACTTCAGAACCTTACATTTTAAATGTTTGCTAAATATTCATAATGTGGAATATTTATTCCAAATATTTTTGACCTTGTCTTTTAAAGAGTAGTTTGTATTGTGTAAGTCTCTGTTACAAATCCAGTTCATACTAAGCAGGACTTTGTAAGATATGCGTGGTGTCTAACAGAGCCCCAGTACGGTGCTGCTAGGGCTTGAACACTGTCAGGTTCGTCTGCGTCTCTTGCCTCGGAGTCTCCATGTGTGTCTGTCTGCTGCATTTTCCCTTTCACTGCAGGCCAGCTCTTTTTCTACATGGCAGAAAGTGTATTTGCCAACAACTCTTCACCTTTACACCTTATAGATTCTGTGATTCAGAGAAAAAAACAGTTCTTAGCAAAACAAGAGGGAAGGAAAATGCCTAGAAAAACACCCTGTATATTCAACATAGTGCTCAAAGCTGATTTACCAGTCTTTTAAGTATATCTATTTTTCTTTTTTTCATTCATTGCCTAAATATATATTGAACACAAAGTTATTAGTGTTTATCATTTAAAACGTGGTAAAAAATAATGGCAACATTAGAAATTGTTCTCTTTTTGTCTAAGTTTCTTTTTATAATTCTTTGTGCTTTTTCTCAGATCTCATAAAGAGAATTAAGATTGATGTAACAATTTTGCTGCAATGTATTTGACCAGTATACAATAAAGGTTAGCATCTGTGACATTTAGAAGATATGATGACATTCACTTTTGAAGAAAAGATTATTTATTTTTAAACCCAATGCTCCATGTCACATTTTAGGATTACTTAGGTAAATACAGCCAGGAAAAAAAAAAAAAAAGAAAACAAAAAATGACCTTGAAGCTATGGAGCATGCTGAATTTACCAGAGTATGATGAGATGATAAATTATTTAACACTGTATGTGAAAATAGATCTACAAAACAGGAAAGAGATACATTTCTGTCATTCATTTACTCAACAGGCATTTATTGAGTTGTCTGCTCTGTTCAAAGGATAGCAGTATTCCTATTCTCGAGAAAGAAAAAATGAACAGAAACAGCAGCAGATTTGTGTAACTGTAAATATTACAAAGAACAACTCTGGGTTCATTAATCAATCAAATATATCCAGAATATCTACTACCACATCATCTCATTCCCATCATTTCTCATGACAACTAAAACAGAAAGCAGACACAGCATTGCTCCACTCTTGCTGTACTGGCTATCTACACACACAACGTGGAGCCGTCCTCATAAAATAGAAATGAGATCCAGCCAGTCTCTTTGTCTCAACTCTAATTATTTTCTTCATGCCCAGAATATAATACTGAGTTCTTAACTAGGCATACAATGTCTGATCCCTAGATCACTCTCAGAATCATCCCCAATTCTCTTCTTCTCACTTGCTGTGATCCATCCTTTGATCACTTTGCTGTTCATTACTAAACCAAGCCTGTGCCTACCTAGACTTGCTCTTCTATGTCTGAAATTCTCTTCCTCCACCTATCTGCATGGGTCATGCCCACACAGCATTCAGGTTTCCATTTGGAGACCACCTCCTCAGAGGGCTCATTCTAGAACATCGACTTTCTACTACTCGGATTACTTTTTCTTTATAACATTTATCTCTAAGTGGAAATATGGTATGTATTTATTATTACCCTCCAGAAATTATATGTAAATTCCTGTGGAACAGAGGTGTTACCTGTTTGCTATATTTCAGGGCATAAAAATTATGTCACGCAGATGGTATGTTTGACTCCAAACACAGTTGGGAATGCATACAGTTGAGGGCACGTTCATTGATTCTTGCAAAGAAATCTCAGGTAGGCATATCCTACCTTCAACCTGGTCCCCTCACTCATTTGATGAAGAAAGGTGGGTTTATGCAGATGGGGAGCATACTTCTTATCCAGCCACTACCATTATCCTTTATATAAATATTTCCCTCCCCTGCCTTCAAAATACTGCCAATATTTTTATGTTTTAATATACACAATTCCATTAACATTTTAATTATCCAGTAAATGATAACTATAATGTCAATTCCTAAGCTACTTATCTCACATTATTTATATTCTTGAAATGTTAAGATACTGCATCTTTTTTTTATGCCTTCTGTTTTACCTTAAATAAGCAAATTTATATTCTGTGAGCATATATTTCAGACTTGTTCCCATGTGTGTTTTTAACGCTTCATGTTGAAAGCCAAAGGTAGGATGCTCTCAAATTCATAATCCCCTAGGGATCTTTTGCTCTTGCCTGTATTCTGATAAAGTAACACCATGCTATCCAATCTAATTTCTTTCTCTTAAAGTTTTTCTAAGTGGCTGTAACATTAATTTAAAGTTTCTTCAATAGATTTTGTCCTAAATAAATCATTGAAAACTGCATGGGTTTTTACTACCAACTGACCTCCTTCAGAGGAAAAAACAAAAAGGTACCATAGCTCCATTCTGCATTTCTATTGCAACAGGCTGAGAAAGATTTATGTTTAAAATTTAAAGACTGTGAATGAATTAGAAATACAAATGTTTTTTTAAAAAATCACAGTGGTGGGTATATCAGTTTCCTTTCATCTGATGCTTTGGTGTATTCTTCACCATATAATCCCCTTTAGAGAGGAAGTCATTAAAAATTAATCTCCAAAAGAAGTTGGTCCAGGGTTTTTATTTAATTTACTAAAATAGGGAAATGACAAAAAACATCAATAAACTGATATACAAAGTAAGATCACAATCTAAAATATTTTCTTCCATGTTTACAATTTTAAAAACATTTTAGGAAATGGATAGGATGGGGGAATGAAGAAAGGTAGAATTTGACAATTTAAATGCTAGATTAATGGCAATAATAAATAAATTAATATAAGACCTTTAAGACTATTATATAGAGCCAGTCATTTCTCTGTTATTCACAAATGTTTTTCCTTATACGATTTACCATTAAGTGAAAGACCTTAGAAAGTAAATATGAGTATATATCTATCTTTGAGTTTTTTTCATTATGTTTATAACATTTATGCTATTAAAAACTTAAAAATATCTGTTTCCTGACTAATATCATTAGCCCTATGACCTGTCAATCTAAACATTCTTCTTCTGTTTTCTTCTAAGATGCTTTATACACAAAATCTGAGGGAAACATACTCATGCCAACAGTCTGTATGTAAGGGAAGAATTGCCCATTCTACAAAGGCAAAAATAAAGATGCTGCAAATGAAAAGTTGAACTTTGTACTTTAATTTCCTTTATGACTAATATTGGCTAATAGAATACAAGAAGAAAAGAACTATCTTGGTGTCTTAATTAACTGAGTATTGTCTAGGAGCTCTTTTCATAAGGCTAGTGAAAAATGTTCCCTCTGGTAACTTTAAATCCATTTTTTATAATTAGCATTTAGTGTATTCTTAAAATGAAATTGGTTGGTTTTTGTCTGCCAACACCAATTTTCAGCTCACCAGCTAAAAAATAGGTCCTGTGTGTTAGAACCAGCAGGTTTGATGTCATATTATAATAATTTATGAAAATTTTGTCAGCATTTTATCCTTGTCAAATTATAAAATTACATAATCTAAATCTAGTATTTATTCAGAATTCTATTTGTATTCACTTATGACAAAGATACAGATATTATCTCAAAATCCAAAGATTATATTATTGTAAATAATTCTTTGAAATCCAAAGGCAATCTCTTCCCAATCATTTTTCTAGTACATTGTATTTGTACAAATTTCCTTCAAAATAAAATTAGATTACATTTTAATAAAAAAATTTTATTATATTCATGGTCAAAATCTCCATGCTAAAGGTTCAACTGCATTTCATTTTGTTTTACTTCCATCATTCTATGTTAACTTTATCAGATGAGACTAAAAAAACTTGATAAGTGTCTATCTTTTATGTATTTAATTATCAAACCCAGAAAACATGCTAAGTTAAGAATACTTTAATATACTTTAATATTTTTAAGCTATTTTTCAAGTTACCCATCTTAAAATTTTACTCAGGAATGAACAAAGAGACTACAAAATTTTCCATATAAATTGTCCAGCCTTTACAGCATATAGAATCCCTAAGGAATCTAATACAGGAGGTATAAAGTGTTCTATTTTTGTAGTCAGCCATCTGATAGGTGTACAAAACTAACATGAGATGGTAACTCCCCTTAGAGTCTAAAATTTAGTTGAGGAAATGAGAAAAATAAATCTGAATTAAAACTGCACAGCCAAAATAGAGTTTCAAAAAGGAAATTAAATAGTCACAAATTGTCATGTTTCATTGAATGTTGGACTTAGTATCTGTCTTGGTTTGCTAGAGTTGCCATAACAAAATGTCACACTATGGGTGGCTTAAATAATTTTATTTCTTACAGTTTAGAAAACTGGAAAGTACAAGTTCACGTTGCTAGCAAGGTAGCTCTCATTCTGAGGCCACTTTTCTAAGCCTGTAGGCAGCTATCATCTGACAGTGTGCTCACATGACCTGTTCTTTGTGTGCACACAAACTGTGTAAGACCTCCGCTTTCTATTCTTCTTACAGGGACACCAGTTCTATGTGAGTAGGGCCCCACCCTTATGACTGTATTTAATCTTAATTACCTTTTTAAAAGCCCTATCTCCGAAAACAGTCAAATTGGAGGTTAGGACTTCAACACAGGAATTTGAAAGGGGAGGTACACAATTCAGTCTATAATGGTATCTGAACCTTGATTAATGGGCAAAATCTAAAGTCAAAGGAAGAAAAGAGGAATCAACACAATAAGGATTAAAAACCACGAGAAAGGGTCATATAAAGTAATAGGCAATCATATTTTCTGAAATCTGATAAATGGCTAGATCTACGATAGAAAGGTAATAATAAGTAGTGGGAAATAACATTTTCTAAAAGGAAACACCAAATATTAAAGAGTCTTAAAAATCCAAAGCATATTTCAGAATTGCTCTTCTCTCCCTTCCCCTACCCTCATTCTCTTGCATGCACACACACTATCTTCCTTCATGTGTATACATGCTACCATTCATAAAACTTTGATTTTTACATAATATTCTTTGGAGGATATTAAAATCACATATTGAAATCAGCTACCATAAAGTATTTAGATAAAGAACGTGACTAAATAAATATGTAAATACCAGTGCTAAGCTTTAGTAGTTATTGAATATAGTTGAAAATGGTAGTAAGATAGAACTCTGGCTTCTACACAGGCTACTTTAGCATGTTATCTCATCATTTGCTGCTATATCATAAAAGTACATCATATGGAATATTGTTGTACATAGAAAATGTAGGTCTTAAATAAAAGAACACCTTGAGAAATGAGATCATTTAGATTCCATTAGACATTAATATCAGCATTTAACCAATGTATCTATATTCATCCTATCCTTTGAGAACCACCACCAAAATTTTGAATATGATTTCATTTCTGAAAAAAAGAAAACAATGATCATGAGTTATACAAATACAAAAAATTCTTATTAATTTATCAGTGATGACTCTTTTATTAATACATAAACTATATAATAATCTGCTATGGTGAGGTCTCTCTTTCTAACTTTTTATTGTGTCCTCACATGGTTTTTCTTCTGTGTGCATGTAGAGAGATATCTCTGGTGTCTCTTCCTCTTCTTATAAGGATTCCAGTACCATCAGATTAGGGCCCCACACTTATGACCTTATTAGCCTTAATTACCTCCCTAAAGGCTCTATCTCAAAATGTAGTCACAATGGGGATTAAGGATTCAACAAAGGAATTTCTAAGGGACACAATTCAATCTATAATAAATCTCTATTTAATTTCAAAGAGGGAAGGGTGAGTCCAGCAAGATGATGTAATTATAGCTTTCTCATGTTATCACTCTCCCCAACAGAATCATCAATTTTGACAACTACCTGTGGGTGAGAGTTCCACTGTAGTAATCTAGGTATCTGGCAGAGAAATTCCAGGATACCAAGGGACCAAGAATCCCAAAATAGATGGATTGAAGGAGAAAGAAAAACAATTTCACTTTACCCATATCACCATTTCCCCAAGGCATAGCTCACTGCCAAAAAGTAAACCCTTAACTGTTGATTTCTCTCATGAGAAAAATTGAAAACATAGTAAGAGTGTCCAGCTTCTTCAGTGATGCAAGGTGCTGCCCAAAAGACCCACTTCTTTCTTGCCTTACCCACAACACTGAGGTGATCAATAGCTAAGTGATTAGTAGAGGCTAGGAAGAGGGAAGAGAAGCTTTGGACTCTACTAACTGCTTTGGAAACTCCATCAGAAAACCCACCTACAAGCCACTTGGGATGTCTCCCCATAGACACCCCCAGAAACTGGCCCATGGGAACAAAAATGCTTGATAGCCCTCCACTACCTTCTTCCCCGACGCTGGCCTTTCAAGTGCAACTCTGCAGGTGGTGAGTTAAGCATCTCATGCAGAGGGCTCTGCAGGATTGGGAGAAGGCACACAAACTTGAGCATTTCAGGATACAACCCTAAGGAAAAAAACAAAAGGCTCACAGCACTGGCCTGACTTTGCACAGAGAGAGAGAAGTTATACAATTTCCCCCCAAAGGGAAACAAGAGTGTGAAGTAGGCATATTCATAGAAAAAGTCTGAGAAAGCCTCAGAATCTGAGTAGCTTGGTGAAGGTATTTGTCTCCTGAAGTCAGTCAGTAAACACTGCAGGAGAAGACTGCTTCTTCAAGTCAAAAGTTACCAATACAAAAGTTCAAGAAAAATGCATATGTAAAATCAAGGAAACATGACATCACCAAAGGAATACAATAATATTCCATTAACCAATCCCAAAGAATTGGAGCTCTATGAATTACATGACAAATAATTTTTTTTAAGTAAGCTCAGCAAACTATAAGAGAACACAGATACATGACTGAATGAAATCATAAAAACAAGATCAAAACAAGTAGTTAAATAAAAGATAAAATCATCTTTAAAAAAGAAATTCTGAGGCTGAAGAATAAAATGAATGAAATAAAAATGTAGAGGTGGAGCAAAATGGCGGACGAATAACACCGCCAGACAAAGTATCTCTGCAGAAAAGACAGATTCTAGCAGAAATTAGAGGAAAGAAGCAAGAAGACGAGCATACAGCGGACAAGGGCCGGAAGGATGGGTACCTGAGACCCTGGGAGACTCCACGGGAGGAGGCTGCGAAGGAGAACTGGAGGCTGAGACCACCGGAGCAGTGCGGAGACCAGCGGCAAGAGTAGGTGGATTTGCTGTTTCCCCTCCCCTGCATTCGGGACTGCTGGTGCGCTCCCCAGCAAGTGGAGAGACCTGCGGACACCAGCACAGAGACCTCCGCAGCCAGCCAGCGGTGAGCCTGTAGCAGACGTGGCACCAGGTTCCCAACTTACTCTGGGCACCTCCGTGAGCACAGACACGAGCAGCGCGGCAGGCGCCATATTGCCTCCTCCTCCCCTCCGCTGACCCTACCCGCGGCTGCCCAGAGAGACAATACAGCCACCAGCCGGAGGCACCTCAAGGGAATGGGACCTTCCCGTTTGGGACCATACAGCTGACTCAGGGGAACTCAGACTGTGAGCTCCCTACCCACCCGCCCCCCCAGGTGCTGCTGGCACCATGTTCCCAGGAGAACGGTGCTGACTCAGAGGCTGAGAGACATAGACCCAGCTTGGGCTCCCTGTGGGTGAATTGGGACCGGAAATCCTATCCCTGGTGGGGATACAGTTTGAACTCTGGGACCCAGAGGTCAGACCTGCAGACCAGATCCACTGCACCGAGGGCTAGCATTGCCCGGGGCACAGAAGGGTTATACGTGAACAGCCTACTGAGGTGTGTGTGCCTCTAAGGGCAGATCGGCATCCTAGAGGGCAACCCTCCTCTCAGGAGGAGGCCGTGTTCCCAACCCTAGTGGCGTTCCTGTGCAGGGAACCTTCCCACCGGCATCACAGTCCGGGGAGGCCTGGTCGCTTGTGGTCTGGCCTGCTGGCAGAGGCCCAGGAGTAGCTGCGGACTTGGGGAGGGTGGAAAGAAGCAAGGCCTGCTCCAGACTGCGGGTCTCAGACAGCACCACCCTACACACAGACTTTCTGGCTGAGCGGGACCATTCCAGGCCCGCCCTGACAGCTTTCCCTGGAAGCAGAGGACAGAACTTTGACCCCTGCTAACGGCCTGAGGGCAGGCTTACCCAACCCAGCTCCGCCCAGAACGAGAGCTGTTAACAGGACACAAAATCAACAGTATAGCCTGTTCCTCCAAGCAAACGCCACCTACTGACAGGGACGGCATCTTGCACAGCCTTTCCACGGCACCCACTGACTCAATATACAGGGAGTGGTCCAATTTCACCCACAGACACCACCTAACGCCTCAGAAACTAAACAAGGTGTGTGAATACCCAAACAATAACCTAAAGAAAGAAACAACAACTGATCGACATGGGAAGAAATCAGCGAAAGAACTCAGGAAATATGAAGAATTAAACGGAAAACACACCCCCAAAGAGGAGCACCAGTCCCCTAGAAACGGACACCAACCAAAATCAGGCAACCAATATGACAGAAGAGGAATTTCGTATGTGGATCATAAGAACACTCACCCAGCTGCAACAACAACTCAATAACCAACACAAAGAAACCACAAAAAGCCTACAGGATATGGGAAAAGAAACAGACACAATGAAGAAAAGTGTAACCGAACTCCTGGAAATGAACAATCAATTCAAGGAACTACAAAATACAGTGGAAAGTCTCAAGAACAGGGTAGATCAAACAGAAGAAAGAATCTCAGAGCTTGAAGATGACACCCTCCAATTAAATAAATCAGTCACAGAAATAGAGCAGAGAAACAAGAGAAAAGAGTAAAGCCTACAAGAGCTGTGGAATTATGTGAAGAAACCTAATGTGAGGGTCATAGGGTTACAAGAAGGGGAAGAAGACAACACTCAAGGGTTGGACAAGCTGTTTGAAGATATAATAGAGGAAAATTTCCCAGGCCTTGCTCAAAATCTTGATGTACAAGTTCAAGAAGCTCAGAGGACCCCTGGGAGATTCAACGCAAACAGGAAGACGTCACGACATGCAGTCATCAGACTAACCAAAGTATCAACTAAAGAGGCCCTTCTAAGAGCTGTAAGACAAAAGAAGCAAGTAACATACAAGGGAAAGCCAATTCGAATAACATCAGACTTCTCTAATGAGACTTTATAAGCAAGGAGAGACTGGGGCCCCATTCTCACTCTTTTGAAACAAAACAATGCCCAGCCTAGAATATTATTCCCTGCAAAACTAAGCTTCGTATATGAAGGAGAAATAAAAACATTCTCAGACAAGCAAAGGCTCAGAGAATTCACCAAGACAAGACCAGCCCTACAAGAAGTACTTAAAACAGCGTTATGCACGGAACATCATCATAATAACCCACGAATATAAAAACAACCAAAACCCAAAGATATTAAAGGCCAGATATTACAATGGCTCAAGACAGAACTCATAGCAACAACATCCAACCCAACAGAATGATCAGTAATCTACCTTACCTATCAGTTCTCTCAATAAATGTGAATGGCTTAAACTCTCCACTCAAGAGACATAGGCGGACTGAATGGATAAGAAAATACAGGCCAAGTATATGCTGTCTTCAGGAAACACATCTAACCTGCAAGGATGCATATAGACTAAAAATAAAAGGGTGGAGATCAATATTCCAAGCAAATAGAAGCCAAAAGAAGGCTGGTGTGGCAGTTCTAATTTCAGACGATTTAGTTTTTAAACCAACAAAAGTAGTAAAAGACAAAGAGGGTCATTATATAATGGTGAAGGGCACAGTCCAACAAGAAGAGATAACAATTTTAAATATATATGCACCCAACTTAGGTGCACCCAGATTCATAAAGCAAACCTTACTGGAGCTAAACAAATGGATTAATAGCAACTCCATAATCGCCAGAGATTTCAACACCCCACTGATGGCACGAGACAGATCCTCCAAACAGAAAATTAATAAAGAAATAATGGACTTAAACAAAACTCTAGAACAATTGGGTCTGACAGACATCTACAGAACATTCTACCCAAAATGCACTGAATATACGTTCTTCTCATCAGCTCACGGGACATTCTCTAAGATTGACCATATCCTAGGACACAAAGAAAATCTCAAGAAATTTAAAAAAATAGAAATCATACCATGTACCTTCTCAGATCACAGGGGAATAAAAGTAGAAATCAACCCTAACAGAAACTCACATTTCTACACAAAAACGTGGAAATTAAACAACCTCCTATTAAAGGATTACTTCATAAATGAAGAAATCAAGATGGAAATAAAAAAGTTCTATGAAGAAAACGACAATGGAGAGACAAGTTATCAACTCCTCTGGGACACAGCTAAAGCAGTTCTGAGAGGAAAGTTTATCTCCATAAATGCCTATAACCAAAAGATAAGAAGATCACAAATAGACAATCTAATGAAACGACTCAAAGAGCTGGAAAAGAACAGACCAACCCCAAACCCAGCAGAAGAAGTGAAATCAACAAGATCAAATCAGAACTAAATGGAATTGAAAACAGGGAAGCTATTCAGGAGATTAATAAAACAAAAAGTTGGTTCTTTGAAAAAATAAACAAAATTGACACACCATTGGCTAAGCTAACGAAAAGCAGAAAAGAGAAATCTCTAATAAGCTCCATCAGGAATAAAAAAGGAGATCTCACAACTGATCCCAAAGAGATATAAGATACAATTTATGAATACTACAAAAATCTTTATGCACACAAACTGGAAAATGTGGAGGAAATGGACAAATTTCTAGAAACACACAGCCTCCCTAGGCTCAACCAGGAAGAAATAGATTCCCTGAACAGACCAATCTCAACAGCTGAAATAGAAACAGCAATTAAAAATCTCCCTAAAAAGAAAAGTCCCGGTCCAAATGCCTTCACACCTGAATTTTACCATACTTACAAAGAAGAACTAGTACCTATCTTGCAGAAACTATTCCACAACATCGAGAAGAACGGAAACCTCCCCGACACCTTTTATGAAGCGAATATTACTCTGATACCAAAACCAGGAAAGGATGCAACAAAAAAAGAAAACTACAGACCAATATCCCTAATGAATATAGATGCAAAAAATTTCAACAAAATCTTAGCTAACCGAATCCAGACACTTATCAAAAAAATAATCCACCACGACCAAGTGGGCTTCATCCCAGGGATGCAGGGATGGTTCAACATACGTAAATCTATAAATGCAATTCACCACATAAACAGAAGCAAAAACAAAGACAACATGATTCTTTCAATAGATGCAAAAAAAGCTTTTGACAAAATTCAACACCCTTTCATGATACGAACACTTAAGATAATAGGCATAGAAGGGACATACCTAAAAATGATACAAGCTATATATGACAGACCCATAGCCAACATCATACTGAATGGGGAAAGATTGAAATCATTCCCACTTAGAACTGGAACCAGACAAGGCTGCCCACTATCTCCACTTCTATTCAACATAGTGCTGGAAGTCTTGGCTACAGCAATCAGACAGGAAAATGGAATCAAAGTTATCCAAATAGGGGCAGAAGAGATCAAACTTTCACTGTTTGCTGATGATATGATATTGTATCTAGAAAACCCCAAAGATTCAATCAAGAAACTCCTGGAACTGATCAATGAATTTAGTAAAGTCTCAGGATACAAAATCAATACACAGAAATCAGAGGCATTCATATACGCCAACAACAATCTCAATGAGAACCAAATCAAAGACTCAATTCCCTTCACAATAGCAACAAAGAAATTAAAGTACCTAGGAATATACTTAACCAAAGAGGTAAAAGACCTCTACAGGGAGAACTATGAAACACCGAGGAAGGAAATAGCAGAGGATGTAAACAGATGGAAATCCATACCATGCTCGTGGTTCGGCAGACTCAATATCATCAAAATGTCTATACTACCCAAACTGATCTACAGATTCAATGCAATACCTATTAAAATCCCATCAGCATTCTTCACAGATATAGAAAAAATAATTTTATGCTTCGTATGGAACCAAAGAAGACCCCGAATATCAAGAGCAATTCTAGGCAACAAAAACAAAATGGGAGGCATTAATATGCTAGATATCAAACTATACTACAAAGCTGTAGTAATTAAATCAATATGGTATCGGCACAAAAATAGGAATATTGACCAGTGGAACAGATGTGAGAATCCTGATATAAAACCATCCTCATATAGCCATCTAATCTTTGACAAAGCAGATAAAAACATACGCTGGGGGAAAGAATCCCTCTTCAATAAATGGTGCTGGGAAAACTGGATAGCCACCTGTAGAAGGCTAAAACAGGACCCACACCTTTCACCTCTCACAAAAACCAACTCACGCTGGATAACAGACTTAAACCTAAGGTATGAAACTATTAGAACTCTAGAGGAAAAAGTTGGAAACACTCTCCTAGACATCGGCCTGGGCAAAGAGTTTATGAAGAAGTCCCCAAAGGCAATCACAGCAGCAACAAAAATAAGTAAGTGGGACATGATCAATCTACAAAGCTTCTGCACAGCCAAAGAAATAGTCATGAAAGTAAACAGACAACCTCCCTACAGAATGGGAGAAAATTTTTGCATCCTATGCATCCGATAAGGGACTGATAACTAGAGTATACTTAGAACTCACGAAAATTAGGAAGAAAAAATCAAATAACCCCATTAAAAAGTGGGCAAAGGACTTGAACAGAAACTTTTCTAAAGAAGACAGAAGAATGGCCAACAAACATATGAAAAAATGCTCAACATCTCTAATCATCAGGGAAATGCAAATCAAAACCACAATGAGATATCACTTAACCCCAGTGAGAATGGCCTTTATCAAAAAATCTCCAAACAATAAATGCTGGTGTGGTTGCGTAGAGGAACACTCCTACACTGCTGGTGGGACTGCAAACTAGTTCAACCTCTGTGGAAAGCAATATGGAGATACCTTAAAGCGATACAAGTGAATCTACCATTTGATCCAGCAATCCCATTGCTGGGCATCTACCCAAATGAGCCAATGACAGTCTACACAAAAGACACCTGCACTCGAATGTTTATAGCAGCACAATTCATAATTGCAAGGCTGTGGAAACAGCCCAAATGCCCATCAATCCAAGAATGGATTAATAAAATGTGGTATATGTATACCATGGAGTATTATTCAGCTCTAAGAAACAATGGTGATATAGCACATCTTATATTTTCCTGGTTAGAGCTGGAACCCATACTACTAAGTGAAGTATCCCAAGAATGGAAAAACAAGCACCAGATATATTCTCCAGCAAACTGGTATTAACTGAGTAGCACCTAAGTGGACACATAGGTCCTACAGTAATAGGGTATTGGGCAGGTGGGAGGGGGGAGGGGGCTGGTATATACATACATAATGAGTGAGATGTGCACCATCTGGGGGATGGTCATGATGGAGACTCAGACTTTTGGGGGGAAGGGGGAAATGGGCATTTATTGAAACCTTAAAATCTGTACCCCCATAATATGCCGAAATAAAAAATAAACAAATAAAAATAAAAATGTAGCATTAACAACAGACTTGAGCAAGAAGACAAAAATATGAGTAAACTTCCAGGTAGGTCATTTGAAAATATCCAGTCAGAAGAGAAAAAGAAAAAAAAGTAATAAAAAGGAATGAAGAATACGTATAAAATTTAAAGATCATCAATACAGGTAACATTCACATTAAAAGTACTAGGATGAGAAAAGAGAAAGGGGCCGAAACTCATTTAAAAAAATAATGACTGAAAACTTCTCAAATGTGGGGAGAGACATGGACATCAAGGTACATAAAGTTAAAAAGTTTCCAAGTAGGTTCACCCCCAAAAAAGACTTCGTTAAAACACATTAAGATCAAATTGTCAAAATTCAAACAAAATGAAAGAAAGAACTTTGAAAGCTGCATGAGAATAGAAACTTGTCATATATAAAGGACCATGCATAGGCTATCAGAATATTTCTCAGAAAAAACCTTGTAGGCTAAAAGACAGTGGGATGGTATTCAAACTGCTGAACGAAAAAATTACACACCAAGAATATTTTACTTGGCAAAAGTGTCCTTCCAAATTGAAGGAGAGCTAAAATCTTTCCTAGAAGAACAAAAGCTGAAGAATTTCATTACCATTAGACCTGCCTTATAAGAAATGCTAAAGGGAGTTCGTCAAGCTGAAATAAAAGAATGCTTACTAGCAACATGAAAACAAATGAAAGTATAAAAGTAAATTATATTAGAAAAATTCAGAATATTCTAATTCTTTATTGTGGTATGTAAATGAAATATAACTCTAATGGAAAGATTAAAAGACATTATATTAAATATAACTATGGTTACAATAATTTATTAATGGATATGCTTTATAAAAAAGTATAAATTATGACATCAGACCATAAAATGTGGGAGGGGGAAAACTATAAAATTTTTGTATGTAATCAAAGTTTAGTTGTTAACAACTTAAAATAGACTGTTATACAGAATGAATAAGTCTTGGAGAAAATAAATTTCAAATAGAGAAGATAGCTGATCTCCTTCCTTCTTAAAACTATGCTTCACGAGGTTTTTTTCTGGTTCCATATGAAGTGAAGAATTATTTTTTCTAGATCTGTAAAGAATGCTGATGGTATTTTCATGGGGATTGCATTGATTCTGTAGATCACTTTAGGTAATATTGACATTTTAACTATATTGATTCTACCAATCCATGAACAAGGTAGATTTTTCCATCTGTTTAAATCTTCTGCAATTTCTTTTATAGTGTTTCATAGTTCTCCTTGTATAAATCTTTTATATCTTTCGTTACGTATACTCCTAGATATTTAATTTTCTTTGGGGCTATAGTAAAGGGTATTGTTTTTTTGATTTGAGTTTCTGCTTGATGGTCCTTGGCATATATGAAAGCTTCTGATTTGTGTATATTGATTTTATAACCTGAAGCTTTACCAAATTTGGTTATCAAGTCTAGGAGTCCCTTGGAAGAGTCCACGGGGTTTTCTAGGTATAATATCACAACCCAAGTGCCCATCAATTTATTAGTGGATAATTAAAATGTGGTATATGCTCACAATGGAATATTACTCAATCCTAAGAAATGACTGTGAGCTAGCACCATTTATGCTATCCTGGATTAAGCTTAAGCCCGTTATCCAAAGTGAGGCGACACAGGACATCGAAAATGGGCTCTACATCTACTCTCCATCAAATTGGTACTGACTGATTTAAACTACGGTTTTCAAATGGTGGCAATGCTCACCAGAGAGCATTTGGTGGTGGGGGGGGACCCAATCTTAGGGATGTGGTGAGCATTTTGGAGGGGAAGGGCATACCTCTAACCCTTCTTAGGGAGAGGCAAAGATATACAATGTAACCAAAATGTTAAAAAAAAAAACAAAAACTTTTTAGCAGGTGGTGGGCAGGCAGGAGTGGGGAGGAGGAAAGGGGTGTATGCTTCCATAATGTGTGTGATGCACACCACCAGGGGATTGGACATATCGGGGGGAGGGAGGGGGCAGGGGCAATATTTGTAACCCTAACAATATTTGTACCTCCATAATATGATGAAATAAAAGAAAAAAAAACTATGCTTCAAAACAAAGCAGAGGAAGATACATAGAAAGATAGAACTCATTGTTTTGAAACCAGAAAATGTGTAACTCTTACACAAAAAAATTAAAAAGAGCTACCAATTGTGATGAATACCAGAGAACCAGTGGGATCCCATCAAGTGTGGACACATTCAGTGGCAGTTTTCAGAGTATGCAGTTCTCCCTCAAATAAATGCTAAGTGAACAACAGGGTATCCTGGCTTGTGACTAACAAGCTACAGGTCAAATACATGTTTTTTTTTAATTCAAGGAGAAGATTGTCGGAACAGCCTACTTCCTTTCCAAAACTAAATCCTACTGGGCATAAAAGCATTCACAGGGGAATTCTAAAATACTTCTTTAAGAAACTGACAAATTTAACCCTACATAAACAGTTCCAAAGCATTGGATATGAAAAAATGAAGCTTTTTATAATAATGCTAGTAGTATACATTGCCCCCAAAAGTACCCATGGTGTGAAAATCACAGCAAAAAATAGTATTCATTAATATGTATACAAGAACCTTACAAATATTACCCCACAGAATCCATCAACCAAACAAATACGGCCAAACAAAATTAGAGTTTTTGGGGAATCTCAGATGTTTCACTATTTGAAATATTTTAATATATGTCACTATATCCCTAAGTCAAATGTTCTATACATAATAAAAACCTATATAAGCAAAATCATAACAGTTTAAAATGGGAAAGCATTAAACGTTTATCAGAATAGAAATGTATTAAATGTCCGCCAGTGGAGTTGTTGTAGCTAAATTATGGCACATTCATACAATGAAATACTGATCAATTAATGCAATAAAAATACAGTCCTGTGTGTAATGATACAAGGTATATTGTTATGTTAAAAACTGAAGAAAAGTATATATGGGTATGTACATACACATATGCATATTACATGCATTGTGAAAAAAATTAAATAAGTATATATGCCTGAAATATATAGAAAATGTTTGGAAAACAGCAGTTGAGAAAAAATACTTTTCATTCTATAGTGTCTCCTAGCTTTTAACTTTTATAGCAATTGCATGTACTACCTATTCAAAAAAAATTACATGCAAAGCTTATAAGAAATACAAGCTTTCTTACAGTGGTGAGGAAAAGGGTGAGGCATTTTGGTTAATAGGCACAAGAAAGAGTAAATAATAACAACAACAAAGAGAACAGTAAGCATGAGCATATTGAACTCACTCAGTCTTTGATACACACAGCCCAAATAAGACTGCTTCCAAAGAGCCTGTCTTGAGAGCCCTAACTTGAAATAGTATACATTTCTTCCATAAGACATAACACTTTCTATTCTTGTCCCATACTTTATACTTGTATTATAGTAATTAATTTACGTACTTTATTCTCCCACACCTTAGTGCCTTTATCATTAACTTTTTTGTTAACATTTCTTGATCACACGTGACAATATCCATCTTTCAGGAATTCTTGACTCAGGCATTACTTCCTCTAGAGCCATCTTAGTCTAAGCTTTTAGTTTTCTGAGAACTCCTTCTCCATTCTCCTATGAATACCTTACCACATATTAAACCGAAAATTGCTGTTTGTAAGGTTTGTTTTTCCCTCTAGGCCATTCACTCTCAGGGAGCCTGTTACAGAGATCATGTCATTCAATTCTAACTACAATTCACTGAGGTATTTTATCTATATTTTGCTGATGAGAAACCTGAGGCCCCAAGAGATTAAATAACTTGTCCAAGAGAAAATTAATCAAGAGTGGATTTAACTCAAAGCTGTCTGATACTATGGTTGTACACTTAACTTCTATATTATTGCCCAGAATTTAACATTAACATCTAGAGTTGTGATGCTAAGAAACCACACATTACTTCTGCTTCAAATGGGAATTCTTTGGACTTTTTCCCCTACGGTGATTCTTATCTGGTTCTCATCAAACACATCCATTATTTTAAAACTGATAATTAGTATTTCTAATATAAGGTTCAGTTATAAGCACATAAAAAGTTATTTTAAACCAGTATACTTAGCTTCAAATTATGTTACATGTTAACCAGATAAAATAAGAAAACTGTACTTCCTAAATTTTCTGCTATAATTTCCCAAGGATAAAAATATGATGTGATGAAGTGTGATGACTCAGTGCCTCCCTCATTGTGCCAATTAAAATAGATAGTCTAGTATCTTAGTTTTGTCTGTTTTAATATGAGCGTTAAGCTTATACTGAAGTGAACTTAAAAGAGATCACATAATCTTCACTTTTTATGTCACTTATTACTGCAAGTTCAATCAGAAGTTAATTATTTTAAAATATTCCAAAATTAGTCTTGCTGCTTTTGTCTATAATCTTAATAACTCATTATTGGGAACAACCATTCTGCTTGTCCAAGAGAATGAAAAAGGATGTGATTTTGTTCCATTTATCTCAAAAGGGGAAAACAATTTTTTTAAAAAAGAGAGAAGAGATTCAAAAAGAGGCATTAGGTTGTTAAATTATTTCCTATTTGAGGTCAAGAACCAGAGTTAGAGCTATAATCCCTAGCTTAGACTTGACATCATTTTGAAAAAGAAAAAGAATAATGTAAACTGGAACTGAAAGCAGTCATTTCTTCTGAAGAAAGGAGTTTTTATTCTTCTCATTTATCAATCAGGTTACAATATTGAATTTATTAAGAACCAGGGGGTTTTATTTCCAGATTTTAGTGAGAAGTGTTAATACCATGAAGCTTCTGAATAAAACTTAAGCATTTTGGCCTTCTTTGCTTTGATTAAATGAGTAAAAAGATAAATGGCTTAAGATTTATTCCAACAAAATAAAAAAATCCACCAAACTTCACTGTGACCATTTCAATCTGAACCTATAACTTGTATCAAGAATATATTCTGTCTGTAGAATAAATTTTAATGTGCCAAGTACCAACAGGAGTTTTACCATTTATTGGTGTGCCACCAGGGCATCATTCCAAAAAATATTTTCAATCTGTTCTCACAGCACATAACATGTGCAAGTAGCTAGGCTCAAGGCAAAAATGTTGTATCAACGCATGTTTCTGAAAGAGCAGCTGGTGTAGATTCTTAAAATGCAACTCAGTATCAAAAGAATAAGATTAAGGCGAGCCCAAGTGGGACTGCTAGCTTCTGTTGATTACTAACTGTCATGGGACCAAACTTCAGGATTGTCTCCTGCTTCCTGTACTTAAAAAGATACACTAGTTCAAAGTAGAACATATGTTTTTGTTTTGTCTTGTTTTTATTTTCATACTGAAGTTTACTGTAGTTGGATCCGGCATTCGCTACGAATATTTCTCAAGTCCTCAGGGAAATAAAATTTTGAAATAGTCTAAAAGGATTCTAAAGTATGACTTCTTTGCTGAACCTTTCCTGGGGCAGCTTGTTTTGGTGACCTATGTCCTATTCTCCCTGGCATTCAACTTGTACCTGCACGAGATCTTAAATTCCTCATACTAGTAAGAGTCTAAAATCATGTGCTTTGAAAATTGAGAATGAAATGTGACCCCCAAATAATTATGAATAAAATTGTTGCACTCTATTTTGATATTTTATATAGAAGTACACTTGACCTTTCTGATTCTTCTAATAGCTTAATCTTTATCACCATCACAGATTTACCATTCACCAAAATGTTAAAAAAAATAATTTGTTTATGTGCTTTATGCTAAATATGAAATCTTAGAAGGCATCATTTCAAGGTAAAATCCTTCATAATTTATATCATAATGTCTCCTAACTTTTTTAATGCCTAGGTATGATCTACATATTAGTGCAGAGGAAACACTATTGCCTTCTTTACTGGAGTAATTTAAATTAATTTTGTATTCTGAGGCTATGTTATTCGAACACAATGCCTAAGATCATATGGAAAGGCCCAATGCCACTACATTTAATAAGGGAATCATTGATCAAATTAGCCCAGCAGCATGTGTGAAACCTCCTCCTTCACCTCTTCTGTTTCTTGTCTATATGCTGAGGAGTCTTTTTCTTTGGTTATGTCTATACTCATTAAAGTTGCTCTCTTAAAGATGATAAATGACTTTCAGTCAATAAGTTCTACTTGGCTTGTCTTAACACACACTGAGAACAGAGCTCAAGGTTCTATCATTTCAGATCAATATTTTTGTTTTATATTTACTATGTTATTCACAAGTTTCTATAAAAACTCCCACAAAAGTGACTAGAATCATTTAACAAGAAAATGTGATAGACTTTGCATCATGCTGTTTCTTTTTTGAGTTCACATGAAAAAAAACACCAGGACAAGAGTTAACCAAAGTAATTATAAAATTGGATTATAAAAATGTATGTATATATGTGTATATGAGTATATATTATATATGCAGATATATTTTATGTGTATATAAGTAATATCTGTATATATTATATATAGTATATGAATAGATATATAATACATTTTATATAGCATAAATTAATGAAGCACACATGAATTTTTTTCTACTGGAAATATTTAATCTACCTAAAAATTTACTTTTGTTTATAAAAAAATCTTAATATCTAAAAGCAGATTTTCATTGGTGTCCATATTTCCAAAAAACTAAAGTATAAAAATAGATCAATAATGTTCTAGCAGCCTTTGTTTTATTCATTAGCTTTAAAAATAATTTTTAATAAAAACTGCATGTAAAGATATGCAAATGATAAGCTAAAGAACACATCCTGATCCTTGATTTTACAACTCTTACTCATGGGCTACAACATAACTCCTAGATGGTAATAAACAAGTTTACAAAAACATTTAATTCACTAAGTTATGCAATACAAGTGAGCCCGTTTCTGAATTGAGGTTATATAAGCAATAAAGGAAAAGGTATGTTGCCTTAAAAATTAGTAAAAATCTTAAAAAACACTAATATGTCCTAATTTTGAGTTTAATATTTATTTTTATAATTAGCATGGGCCAACATACATGAACATTAATATATGCTTATAAAATTCTTAAGATTTTTACTATTGTAATCATTTTTATTCATTAATCATAAAGCTTTGATTTCTTTCATAAAACCATTCATGTAAGAATGTCATATATCACATGCATATAGACCACTATAATTAAATTATAACCAGTTCTGTGAAAACCATTTTGCAAACCAAAACCATGACACAATACATTTTATGTTACCAGAAAATGTTCTTGTCATACCACTATAGCCAATTTAAATCCTAGAGCCCCATAAAGAATTTTGTTTAGATCTTATTTTAATAGATTATCCCTCAACTTTCCCTTACCATATACTCCAGACACTCCTTTTATATATAAATACTAACCACTATTATAAATGCTTTAAGATGGGTCTTTATATTATGCTCAAAAGGACAGATAAATAAAAAATTTTATTTGCTTAGTTCAAATGGAACTAATAAATACATTTGCAATTTAAAAATATTTTGTTTGAATCTATAACCACAATTCAAACTGGATATGTTTACTACGCTTCTTTTCCAACAAGCTTAATTGAGCATAGTTAGAAAACAAGCCTCAAGAGTAGATTATACATATCTTACTTAATAATTTCCAACATACAGCTTTACACATGGAATCAGGTTGGCATCTATAAAGTGATAAATCTATAATCTAACAATTAGAAATAATCAAGGTAGATATAACCTTTGCAGCTAATTTTGTCACAGATGTCAAGTTTTATAATTAATTTCCACATCAGGTATAATTACTCATCTTGGATATAGAAACGTCAGGAAAACAACATCTAATAATTCTTTATGTTTATTATACTAGGCACTGACAATAAAGCCTTAAAATTAATTTCCAACACATACAATTTAATTTCTTAAAGTTTATACTAGTTATATAAAAATTAAATCATTAAAGCACTTCATATGTCATCAAAAATTGATCTAAAGAGTTAGCTAGTTATAGTGGACAACAATTAGACATTGCTTTTTAATTATGTAAGAGAAATTAGAGTTTTATATCTAGAAAAATATATAATACAATGAAAATAAACATGCACAATACAAATTAAGAGAAGGCACATTTGTAACTGTCTGACTACTTAATTTACCCATTGAAATAGTTAGAAAGTAGACTTAAAGCTTTCAGAAATATGATAAATGAACAGAATCTTTGATGAATCTTATGAATGTTAATTTTCCCTATAGGGGACCTAATGTTTCTGATTAGCTAAAGTAAATAATAAGCGATATATAATTACAAGTGGTTTCTCAGTGACAGCCCTTTTCCTTTTTCAAAGATAAGATTTAAAACATAAACTAGATATAGTAAGGAAAAAGATTGAAATAAGATTCCAGAATTCAGGCTGTGTCTTAAATTGGCTATTAATTAACCTTATGCTATATATCTTAAGACTGATTCTATATCAGCAAAATGCATATAGTATCTGTCTTAGGGATTTTAAAGAGTATCTTAGAGTTTACAAGAAGCTATATTTTGAAATCAACTTTTTTTTGAGATACAGTCTCACTCTGTTGCCCAGGCTAGAGTGCCATGGCATCAGCCTAGCTCACAGCAACCTCAAACTCCTGGGCTCAAGCAATCCTTCTGCCTCAGCCTCACAAGTAGCTGAAACGACAGGCACGCACCACCATGCCGGGCTAATTTTTTACATATATATTTTTAGTTGGCCAAATAATTTGTTTCCATTTATAGTAGAGACAGGGTCTTGCTCTTGCTTAGGCTGGTTTCTAACTCCTAATCTTGAGTGATTGAGTAATCCGCCTGCCTAGGCCTCCCAGGGTGCTAGGATTACAGACGTGAGCCACCGCGTCTAGCCAGAAATCAACTTTTTTGCACCCAACTCTTATTAATGCAGGTCTGGACTGTTTATCTTGAAAATTCATAGTATAGGAATAAATCTATATTTTCTAATACAATCATGATACTCACATGTTTAATAGTTACAGAGAAAGAGAGAAAGACATTGCATATAATATGGGGCCCAGAGGAGAAAAAAGCACATATTTTTGTGCTTATGTGATTATATTTATGTGGCCCAAAGTTATTTTATAATAAAACGATTATTATACATTTGACAGAACAAAACATTTTAAGTCTATTTTTTTTTTCTTTTTTTTCATGACAGAGTCTCACTACCTGGGCTGGAGTACAGTGGCATCATCATGACTCACTGCAACCTCCATCTCCTGGGTTCAGGTGATTCTCTTGCCTCAGCCTCCTGAGTAGCTGGGACTACAGACGTGCACCACCACACTGGCTAATTGTTTTTCTATTTTTCGTATAGATGAGGTCTTGCTCAAGCTGGCCCTGAACTTCTGAGCTCAAGCAATCCTCCTGCCTCAGCCTCCCAGAGTGTTAGGATTATGGGTGTGAGCCACTGTGCCTGTCCTCAAGTCTATTATTTAAATTTCAGGGATAGAACAATCCTGTAAGTGACATAAGTATATTCAGTATTATCTTCATCTCACAGATCAAGAAACTAATACATTTAGTTTCTTGTGTAAATGTCACACACTTAGTAATGTCAACCAGTGCACCAGCATATTGCTAATTTCCCTCCATTGTTGACCACCACACGACTTCAGTGAAAAACCAGCTACAAACTTTTACTGTGGCAAAGCAAAATCTGCACGGGAGGATCATAGTGATGAGTTCAATTCACCTTGTCTTCCAGAGAAAGCCTGCTGTCTTCCTTTACATTTTACCCCCAAACTTCTTTACCTTGTCAAGTTCCATTTCTTTCTTGTAATGTCTCCTATTAATTTTCATAGATAGAAAAGATTGCTGCTTCTAAGCTTCTACAGATTCTATTGAGGAAGGTACTCAGCCTGTACTTATTGTATGGAGACTTGTATTGTTATGTTTAACTTTCTTATGTTTATTTCTCATCTTACTAACTAAATCTCAAAAAATTACAGTGTTCTATGTTTATGAAATCTGTCACTTGGCCAATAATCTGCTGCTTTTCTCTGCTGAACAGCTTTCATAGCATTTCTCATGCAGTTTGTTTCTGCACATGTCTGACTCCCATAAACTGAGTTTCTGAAGGATCATGACGACTTTCCTCTGGATATCCCAGTACCCAGACAGTCAAAAGCACTAGTGAGCACTCAAAAAATGTTTAATAAATGAATGCATAAATGTTCAACAAATGCCTCTTTTACATTTTATAATTGAATTAGCTAAGTATTTCTTTATTTTAAAGAAAACAATTGAAAAAATAGAAAACAATTCTTCTGACATTTTAAAAGAATATATGATTAAAATTGGTGACATAAAAGAAAAACTTTTGAAGTTTATTTTCATTAATTTTAGTGGATTCTGTTAGACTTTTATTGGGAGAGAATGAGTCAGTAGCATAGCTCATTTAGAATAAAAATACATACATATACAGAAAGTTGCCCTATCAAGCTAAATAAAAATGTTAAAAATGTTGCAATGGTGATATTTGTGGAAAAATGGCACACACAACAAAGAATTTGTTCAAATGTGTTTTGGAGTTAAAGATGAATGATTGTATAATCAATTGTGACCACTTTTCTAAGATCATATAGTACTTTTTCCCATCTCACATGTGAATAAGAGGAAGAAAAATCAAATTTACTTTAGAATGACTATGTATCTAAAACTAAATTTTTAAAGCCCTAAAGTATTTGCAAATCTTCTAGCTACTTAGTTTTTTTAGTCCTTGAATTTCAGTTTTTCTCTATAGTAGCCTAATCACAACATGGATAAAAATGATGACCACCTATGTTCTCTATACCTAACAGATGGAAGTCTATTTGAATTTTTCTAAGCTGATCCCTAGAAGTAAAGATTTTTCTATTTAATATCATCAGAATATATATTATTTATAATTTTTTAAACAAGCATATTATGTTTTTTATTTCAGAATATTACAGGGGTACAAATATTTGGGCTACATGGATTGCTTTCATACTGCTTGAGTCAAAGTTATATGTGTGACTGTCACCCAGATGATGCACATTGTAATCGTTAGGTATGAATTCACCCATTCCCTGAATTTCCATTCAGTGTTACTTCCATCTGTGCACATGAATGTTACATGTGGTATTTGCTTTTCCATTCTTTAGATATTTCATGCAGAATGCATACAGTCTCCAGTTCCATCCAGATTGTTGCAAAAGATATTAATTCATTTTTATGACTGAGTAGTACTCCATGGTATAGATATACCTCCTCTTAGTAATCCACTTATGTAACTCATGTATTGATAGGCACTTGGGTTGATTCCACATCTTTGTGACTGTGAATTACACTGCAATAAATATTCAAGTGCAAGTGTCTTTTTGATAAATGATTTTCTTTCCTTTGAGTAAATACTCAGTAATGGGTTTGCTGAATCAAATGATAGTTCTACTTTTAGATCTTTGTGGAATCAACATATTATTTTCATAGAGATTACAATAGTTTGCAGTCCCACCAACAATGTTCCTATCTCTTCACATCCATGCCAGCATCTATTGTTCAGGGACTTTATGATAAAAACCATTCTCACTGTGGATAAGAGATATCTCACTGTGGTTTTCATTTGCATTTCCTAGATGGATGATTAGTGACATTGAACATTTTTTCACATGTTTATAGGCCATAATCTTCTTTGGAAAAGCTTCTGTTCATGTCTTCTGCTCACTTTTTAATGGGGCCATTTGATATTTTTCTGATTTGCTTGGTTATTTGTAGAGGGAATGGACAAATTCCTAGAAATAACCTCCCAAGGCTCAATCAGGAATAAATAGAACTTCTGAGCAGACCAATTACAAGCAATGAAATAGAAATAGCAAAAAAAAGAAAAAATCTTCTAACAAAAAAAGTCCTGATGATTTAACAGCTGAATTTTATCAGACCTACAAAGAAGAATTGGTACCCATATTGAAGAAATTATTTGATAACATCAAGGAGGAAGAAATCCTTCCCAATTCATACTATGAAGCCAGTATTCCCCTGATAACAAAGCCAGGAAAAAACACAACAAGAACAACAAAGAAAATTGTAGACCATATCCCTCATGAATATAGATGCAAAAATCCTCAGTAAAATTCTAGCAAACCAAATTCAACAGCACATCAAAAAATAATCCACCATGACCAAGTGGGCTTCGTCCCAGGGACAGAAGGATGGTTCAACATACATAAATACATAAACCTGATTCACCACATAAATAGAAGCAAAAAAAAAAAAATCATATGATCATCTCAATAGATGCAAAAAAAGAATTTGACAAAATTCTGCACCTTTTTATAATACCACTATACAAAATAGGCATAGACGGAACATACTACAAAATCATAAAAGCCATATAGGACAAACCCACAGCCAACATCATACAGAATGGGAAAAAATTGAAAGCATTCCCATTCAGAACTGGAGCAAGACAATGGTACCCACTGTCACCACTTCTATTCCAATTCCACATAGTGCTGGAAATCTCAGCCAAAGTATTCAGGCAAAAGAAAGAAATCAAGGGTATTCAAATGGAGAAAGAGGAGATCAAACTATTGCTTTTTGCTGATTATATGTTCTTATGTCTAGAAAACTCCAAAGAGTCTACCAAGAGACTTCTGGAATTGAGCAATGTTTCAGGTTCCAAAATCAATGTACACAAATGAGTAACATTGCTATACAACAGTCAAACTGAGAATCAAATCAAAGACTCAATGCCTCCCACAATGTCTACAAAGAAAATAAAATATGTAGGAATATATGTAACCAAGGAGGTAAGAAATCTCTACAAAGAGAACTACAAATCACTGAGGAAGGAAATTACAGCTGATGCAAAAAAAAAATAAAATGGAAAAACATCATGCTCGTGGATCATCAGAATCAATATTGTTAAAATATCCACATTATCCAAAGCGATTTACAGATTCAATGCAATCTTCATCAAAATACAAAGATCATTTTTTTGTAGAAAAAAATAGCACTACACTTGTTTTGGAACAAGAAAGAACCTGAATAGCCAAAGCAACCTTAAGCAAAAGGAACAAATCTATAGGCATCACTTTACCAGACTTCAAGCAATACTACAAGGCTACAGCAACCAAAAGAGCATTGCAATGGCACAAAAATTGAGATATGGACCAATGGAACCAAACAGAGAAGACAGATATAAAACCAGCTTTATATTGCCATCTGATCTTTGACAAAGTAGACAACAATATACACTAGGGAAAAGAATTACTATTCAATAAATAGTGCTGGGAGAATCTAAATCTAAGACATGAAATCATAAGAATTCTAGAAGAAAATTTTGGAAAAACTCATCAAAATTTCAGCCTAGGCAAAGAATTTATGAGCAAGACCCCAACAGCAATCACAACAACAACAAAAGTAGATAAATGGGACTTGATTAATTTAGAAAAGCTTTTGCCCAGCTAAGGAAATAATCAACAGAGCAAATAGACAACCTAAAGAATGGGAGAGAATATTTGCATTCTATCTGTCTGATAAAGGGCTAATAATCATATTATGTTTATTATCTAAGAATATTTAAAGACAACACCCCTGTACTGCTTGTGATAAAGCCTCTACATGAAAGACAGTACTAGACTCATATAAAATATTCATTTATTAGAGGCATGTTAAATTCAACCTTTAACATTAGACTGATAAAACTGAGGTGACATGTCAAAATTATTTAAGTCTAACATGAACAAATGTTTTCATATGGGCATGCCTCACTATATAAAAATTAAAATCTATAAAAATTTCTGCTTGAATTATGTCAAGAAAACTATATGACAGATAATCATAATGATAGCTCACATTTAGTGAACACTTAGGTTTTTTACTAAGTTATTTAAGGATCACTTAAACCTTAATCATTTTAAAGGCCTTAACTACTTTAACAAATGTGATGGTATTTAGATGTTGTCATTTAAAAATATCACATCTTTGCTGTTTTTTTGATCAATGAGCTTTTACCTCGTCCCTTTCCAGTTTCACTGTAATTCACCTCCATATAGGGCTTAATGCCACTTCCCATTCAGTTTATGCTATTCTTTGGGATAGAATTTACATTTTTATGACTTCAAAGTAGAAATTTGCATTTTCTTCAACACTGTTCTTTGCCCATTCCCATTTTTCAAGTGTATCTCAGATGAGCAGCTTTTGGTCTAGAACAATAGAGTACAGGAGGGAGAGGAAAAAAAGGAGAGAAAACAACTAAATTGAACTTGAATCAAAAGAACTGCCAAACTGACACTTCCATTACTGCACAAATTGCACAGATTAATCTTATGGTTAGAATCAATCTAGTCATATGGGAGTGAAATTTCCAGTCAAGGCACTCACAGTTCTGTGATACTAGTATAGCAAAAGTGGCCAAAATGAATAAGAATTTTGATGTTGATGTATTCTCATCCACCTATAAAGATTATTAAACTCCTTAATTTTTTAATCTATTTTTTCTTCCACTTTCTTGAATAATGACTACTACTTTCTGATGCAGACCTACCTACCTGGGAAATCCATGCATCAGTTTAAATGGTCAAGACATTATACTTCTTTCAAGATAATTACAGACATCAGCTATTGTTTTATACTACTATGTTTTATATATTTATTGTCTTTGAGATTGAATCCGTCACTTTAAAATTTTAACTGAAATTTAACTAAGATCTAACTTTATATACAGAAAACATTAACATTCTTCACAGTCTCTCAATGACAAGGCACATTCACATGTGGATTAATATGCACGCTATTTTATATACCACTAAAAGCTGGTATTCAAGAGAATTTAGTAATTTTTTGATAAATTTATTGACTTCTGTAAAGTTATGAGGATTTAAGACATCAAGGATAGATTAAATTTTTCCTTGTGAATCTTTTTCTACTTTTATTTATTTATTTCAGTATACAATGGATAAATTCCATTTATCTCTCTTTTTACAAAAGAACTTGTGGCCTGTATTGTCCATCATGCATATAAATAATAAATACTATATGTCACTAGATATGATATTTACTTCCTGATTCTGGTAGATAAGAAATGGAGAAGCAAAAGCTTAAAACAGATAATAGACACTGGTGAGCTTCCAAGAAATACTGTGTTATAAGGACAAAATACCAAGTAAGGCCTGATGATAAACATTAATATTTGCTTTGAGGCTAGACAGCACAATTATAGAACCAACTCTTTCATATATATAGATCTACATATTTCTATTTAGGCTGTAGCCTAGAGAATTTACTACACAAAAATGCAACTAATACAAAAGTACTGTTTTTACATACCAGATATCTGAAGCAGACGGCTTACCATATTAAGATATAGGTTTAGAGCACAGATGTCCTTATGCTGAATCAAAGCAGCGCAGCCCTCCTCCACCCCTCTAGTAAGTGGTGTCAGCCTTGCAGCCAGACAAGACTGGGACAAGAGGCTATTTCTGTTGGGAATGGAATGAGGACAGAAAGTAACAACTGGAAATCATGTTTTTATTTTCCCTCTCCATTCTATTTTGTTTTCATCTCTTCATTTCCTTCCAATTTATGTGTTTTTCTTTTTTTCTCCCTTCTAACACCACTCTTCCAAAAATCTCTCAAGTTCCAGAGCTCTAAATGCCTCAGTTTTCTTTTTAAAAAAAGCTACAGTTTACTATACTTCAGCAAGAAAAACTCAAGAGTAGTAGTTGGGTGGACTTTTACATGATATTGTGATTATCTGATTATATTGGATATATAAGGTGAAAGAGATCAAAATAATAAAACTAGTCATAGAGATCTGAATAAATCCCTCAAAAATACACTGAAACAACTAGAAAGTTCAAAACTAACTGCCATCAACAAAAATCATATATATACTAGTATAATGCCATTCAGGATGGTATAGTATTGATTCAGCAGAAATAATATACAACCTGTGGGTCAAAACAACTATGCTAAAAACAACAGAATGCTCTGTTACAAGATAAATCACTGGCAAGAAATGTAAGGCTTGAAAAATTATCCAAAAGAATTTAGAACAAGGATATCCTTAACTGGACTCAAGTTCAGTATTGAATGATGTCATAATTCCTATCCTTCTCTTTTGAACTTTCATAAAAAGTAACACAACCACCCAAAGAGGAAAATTTTAACTAGGCCAAAGGTGACCTACGACTGGGTTTCAAACAACTTATGTCAGGCCTAAAAATGGATGCTGAGGCAGAATCCATTTTGCACAAATTTATGAAATAAATATTTCTTTAATTCATGGCCTATGATTAATTATTGTCTATTTCACATCAAAATTTACTTGAAGTATATGCTAATATTTATCAGTTTGAAACATTGCAAATAAAAGGAGATTATATTTAGTGCATTTATGATGATGTTGCATCTCATGAATCTTGATGTTTGCTTATTTAACAATACTCTTTGCCTTTCGACATTATACACATTAGTGTTTCCTGTATGTACAATTGGCAATATTATACACATATTATAATCATGGTAAAAGTGCTATATATTACTATTTTTTAAAACTGCATGTTAAATTACATTTAAAAGATTCAAAAGTGAAAAAAGAAATCCTTTGCTAAAACATTTTCAAGAGAAAATATCTTTAAATTCTGTAAAGATGTTGAAATGCAGATCTATTCCTTTTGCTTAAGGAAATGTGTCTAAGGAATTTAGCAGAACAATACGGGTGAATACAGCAACTTTGGTAGCCCACTCACACCATAATCAAAACCTGACATGAGTCAAGGGGATGACATTGGAAATACAATATCATGTATCCTCTTAATAATTTTGACATGGTATGAAATGAAAGGAAGAATTAAAAAGAAACCAGTTATCTAAAGAGGATATTTTTCCTATTCTGAACATGAAAGTAACATAATCCACAGAGAAAATTTATACTGAATTAACATAATTACTAAGTCAAATGTGACACATCATACCACTGGGCCAAAGGGTAGAAAAATGGTCACCAGAAAAGCTTTATAACAGTATTATTTTATATTCGCTGATGATTCTGATCCTAAGAAATAGTGATTATATAAAATATGTTCAATTACAAACACCCATAATTATAGTTACAAAGCATTTAAGAGATCTTAGAGTTTAAATTCCATTATTCCTGTGAGCAATAGATTTTAGTGTGATTTTTTTTTTAACTTAAAAGTAGGTTAAAAAATGTCTTACAGGCTATCCTTTAGGTTCAGTGCTTATAATAAACATTTCTAACTGCATTATTAAGTCTTGCAGTCACCTAAAATATGTATTATACTGCTCACAAGAGGGCTGGCCAACCAAGTAAAAATAACTCAAATACTTCTCACCAGTCTTATATGTACCACTCAAAACCATGTCTTACAGAATCCATGCTATGAATAATTTTCAAAGATATAGCTTAGTCCAAGATATCAATCCTGAAATTTAACAAAGTTTTGATATTCCAAATTAGTATCATTTAGCTGCTCGTCAAAAAAAAAATAAAACATCACGACCAAGTGGGCTTCATCCCAGAGACACACGGATGGTTCAACATATGCAAATCTATAAATGTAATGTACCACATAAATAGAAGTAAAAACAAAGACCATATGATCCTCTCAATAGGCACAGAAAAATCATTTGACAAAATTCAGGACCCTTTTATGATAGGAATGCTTAACAAAATAGGTATAGATAGGACTTATCTCAAAATGATAAAAGCCATATACGAAAAACCCCCAGCCAACATCATACCAAATGGGGAAACCTTGAAAGCATTCCCTTTTAGAACTAGAGCCAGAAAAAGTTGTCTGGTGGTAGTCCATGGTGACTTTTAGTATGCATCATTTTATTTCATAAATGCCAGTAAACCATCTAATGATATTAATAATTGTCTTCCTTCATAGTTTTTGATAATGAAAGCTTTTGTACAAGTATATCCTAAAGTTCTTTCAATGGAAAAAAAATATCTAAACTCACTTAAAACCACTGTGTGTGTTCTCTTCCTCTGTCTTAGATGTCATTCCTTAACCTATTTTTCCCCCAAACACTTTTAGACTGGAGATTACACTTCTGTTTAAGGATGTTATTCCATTTATTTTGTTACTACTAGACCTTTAAATGATAGAGTTCTTTGCCTCTGTGTTCTTGCTTATAACATGTTAAATACAGACATCATCCTTTCTAAAAATCATTTTTAGAGGCTTTTAACAGTTTGTCATTTTGTATTCCTGACACTATGTTACTTCTACATTTGTATTTTTCCTAAGCCATTTGTTCCAGCATTTATGCAATCCTTTCAAATCTGTGCTCATTTAATATCCCCATATACTTGACTTCTTCAGTTGATCTATATTTTATTTCATTTGAATAATTTTTAACAAATATTTCCAATTTTTAGAAATCCTCCTTCTCTAAAAACAAACAAAAACCTGTTTTCAGAAATTTAAAACCATGCCATCTTAAATGTTATTCCTTTGTCCTAAATTGTGGAACTTATATCTTCCTATGCCTAACAGTCCTTCTTAAGTATTGCATGTTCATATTGTCTCATAGTGCTTGTTAGCTCTTAATAGTACTCCAAGGAAGAATTATAAAGTGATAAGACCTTTCTGTCCTTCTTGCAGAAATTGTTAATAACTTGAGTGCTAACTTCTTTGAGAGTTAATGTTGTCCATAAAATGTTTATAATATTATATCCCTAATAAGGATGTTGTGAAGATAGAATGTAATAATCTGTATAAAGTACTTAATATAATATCTGACATATGGTGGTGCTTAATAGGTGACTTTCTTTTATTATTATTATAGTTTATTAGATTTTTATTCTTTAATGCCTCTGTAAAGGATGGTTTTGACAGTTAAGAACCTTTTTCCAATAGTAGGCTGTTCCTGGGTTTACACAGTTTCACCCTATGTATGTCTTCTTCTATTAATAGATTCGTTACATCTGTTCATGCTTACAAATTTTTTTTGTTCTATAGGACAAAATATGCTATTATTTTTTAAACAGATAGGATTCCCTTGTATCTCTTCCCTATTTGAAAAACTATACAGCTCATATAAAAATCCTGCAATTACACTTTTATTATTCTTAAATTGTCTTTCTGGCTTTTCCACTCACTACTTTCTGGATTCTGGTTTATATCTTTCTCTGTGTCCTCATTTTATTTTCTTGCTATCCCTTTTTGGTCATTTTTTCCACACGGTAAAAGAACATTCTTTCTATTATCCTATTTCAGAAACAGAAAGACATTCCATGAACATTTTGAATTTGTAATCTATATTAGGGATTGGTACCTACCATTTGGAGTTTAGTTATTCCTCAGCTCTTGCCTGGAAAACCACAACTGTCCTCTTGCTATCTCACTGATTCATGACATTTTTCACATCTATTTATCACATGTATAGGAGTGATAAAGGACTGGTATGATTCTGAAACTCCAAAGCTTTAAAATACTAGATCAATGATCAATGTTAGTACATCACACAGAAGGCCCTCCATAATCCTGCTGTATCTACTGCCAAATTGCAAATGCTTGCCACACTGAGCCAATCACTATCACATATGATCCAGTAGACTAATTAGTTTATGAATGTCTGTTTACAGAACTCAACAATAGAATGATGATTTCTCATTCACCTGGTTATAGCTGAATGGACCAGGGATAATTTGTGTGTTCTGGCATGAAAAATATAAGCTAGGCCAACAAGATTTCTCTACTGAGAACTTGAAATTTGTACATTGAGGAATACATATAGTAATCCATGGAGAACAAAGCTAAGAATACATAATAATACATGTAAGTTCTGAAGACAAAACCATCAGCTATGTGTTTACAGATAAAATAATAGAAGAGGGGAGTTAGCCAGAAGACAGAAACACAAAGATATGAAGGCTTGGAACAAGAATTTTAGCCATCCTTGAGGACTCAGAGAAAGACAGAGAGAGTCAGACAGATTAACTGCCTTGGTTCATGAAAACTTATGGGTTCCACCTTCACTGAGATTTTTGTGCATTTTAAAAGTAAGCCTTCTCCTTTTTCTTGCATTACTTTTAGTAAATTTTTGTTCCTTTTTCCACTGAAAAAGCCTTGATATGAACATATGAGCTATTCTTGGTCATCTTATATTTTTCCCTCTAGCAAATGTTTCTCCCCTTATATAAGAAAACTCCTACTTTTATGTCAAAACCTAGCTTAAACATTGTCAACTATGAATTCATTTTCTACCTTCTTAGGCCAAATTTATTTCTATCCCCAGTATGATAAAAGAATATCATTTATTTACCATAGTACCATACTATATCAAATTTTAATTATGCATCTTTTCAATTCTCTGGGTTGTGCTTAAGTGTCTATATTTGTAAAAAGTGAATACTAATGATATTTCCTCAGAGAACTGTACTTAGGATTAAATCATTTGACACATGTAAAACACTTGAACAGTAGTTGTTATAGTGGTAGTATGACTTTCATATATATACAATATTAATTCTGGTAGAACCTGGTCCCCAATATATTTTTTCTTGATCAATAAGTAATACATTAACATTTTAAAAGAATAATAAAAAAAGTTCATAATTAAGAAGTCTATTTCCATACTAATTGTGCAAGTGGACAGATAGGTATAAATGAGCAACATGTATGGTCAAGTACAAAGTTCCAACAAAAATTCAATTGGTTGAAAAATAATAGCTTCCATAAGATTTTGTCACCAGTAAATTTTATACTAAGAACACAGTTCTATACTAAGAACACAGTTCTTAGTACAAAATTCTATACAAGTTCATACACAGTTCTATACAAGAACTGTGTTGATTAAAGCCTTGTTTTGCAAATCACATAGCTTCTTGTCGATATGGCAGACAAAGGACAAACAAGGGGGGAGAGAGACAGCTTTTATGTGTGTGTGGTGGGGACGGTACATTATATATATATATTAGAGAGAGAGAGAGACTTAACACAGAATAGTGCTTCAGTCATTTATTTGAAAATCCAGTTTTTATAAAGTATTGAGCCAGTTTTTCATAAAC